>NC_057804.1:557518378-557706868 GCF_018294505.1 Triticum aestivum
GAGAGGTACCAACAAGGTTTTTGTGTCGGACGTGTGCGACATAATTGAAGATTGTCGGCGAGAGAGTGAGTGAGAGAGAGAGAGAGAGAGAGAGAACGGGAGTCCGGGAGAGGGGGAGGTCGCGTTTTATGCATCAAAGATTGATATAAACCATGTTTCGATATAAACTTGCATTCAAATATTTAAATTGGAGAACATGTTGTCTGCAATCCACACATGAACGGATATATGCGTATATCAAACAAGTTCATTAATTTGACTTTCAACATGTTCATGGAGTACTATAATACTGTACAACATGCTACTCGATTGAGGTGTTCAATTTTGGATTTAGTTCACTATTTTGACCTACTGAACGAGCTAGTTCATTGAATCGACATATTTCATTTTGGGTTTGATTCGCGTTTCTGAGTGGGTCAACTATTTGTCACATAGTAAATCGCTAGCAACGAGCATGTAAAAACACATTACTCCCGAGCATCATCTCTCCATCTAAGAAAGAAGTGGCAAGCTAATATTTCAAAATTTGATTCAAATCGACTTGGTAAGGTAGACGTGGATGCTCGTTCTCCCAAAATTTGAATGAACCGATAAACATCCTCTCTGCTCGGTGGAATTTGCCCGAGCAAATAAATGGGAGACGCGAAATTACCGTCCTATGTGGGACACACATCAATTGGCCCGTTGTACATCGAGGGTAGGTTCGTAAATTAATCCAAGCACGCCTTCTCCTCGGCCGAAATGACATGTGCCGAATAATTCATAAACCATGGTCGGCAAAACACGCTCTCCTTGCCCGAAATAGCTCGCGCCCACTATTTCAAAAACGCTCTCCTCGCCCAAAATCGCTCGCGCCCACTATAGTTCAAAACACGCCCTCCTCGCCCGAAATCGCTCCCGCCCACTATTTAGGGAGAAGCAAAGTTACTCTACTATCCCCGACCCTCAATACACAGACCAAAGCCGAGAAGCCTATAGGAAATGGTAGAACTGTAACTCCCCCTCACATTTCAGACAAATGCGTCCGTAAGACATGGTTCCACTCCCCTCCCAATCCCCCCCCCACCTGCCCCCATTCCTACCTCGTGGGCTCCAAATCACCTTCTCCCGGGGAAGCTCCCTTCTCCCGAGCCGCGAAACCTCAACCCCACCTCCATGGCGCCCCACACTGCACCAATTTCACAGCCGCCCTCCTCCCTAATGCCGGAGACGCTATCCAATTGCCGTCGTGCAATGGGTCGTGTGCCTCTTACTCTATGCTGCTGGTGCTGCCTCGACGACGGCCACGTGAACCGTACCGGAGCCGACTCACCCCGCCGTTGTTCACGGTGCCAGAGCGGCTCCAACTTCGGATCTGTCCAGAGTCCTAGCGCTGCTTCCGTGTAGCCGTCGACCGTCGCGACATCGCTCTTTCCCTGCCGCCGGTCACCACCGCAACCGCGCCGGCCTCACCGACTCGGTAGCTGGACCTGCCTACTTCACCATGCCGCCAGATAGGTCGCACCCTCATCTCAAATCACTTTATTTAAGTGTCAGTTGTTTGAATTTTTATTCTAGGCCAATCGATTCCCAATGGGAAGCAGCACCCCTCGAGGCGGCGGAGCTCCTAGGCTGTCGGTTGGCTGGTGTCTAACGTAAGGGTGCGGGGCCGCAAGTTCGCCGTGGAAGCAGCGCTTAGATGGCTATCTTTTAGAGTTGCGTGGGTTGAAGGTACTGCCGCCGCCGGATCTGGATGACGGGGAGTCTTTGTGGATTGGCCCGGGGGCGGCGCAACCACGCAGTGCGGTGGTTCAAGGAGCGGGGTTTTGGCTGGGGCCACAGACGGCGGAGGCAGGCTGCTCTACCGTTGGTCGCTGGCTCTTCAGGGAAGATTCTGGATAGTGTCAGCTGGGAGGCACAAGACGGCCATCAAGCCATCTGGCATAGATCGGACAGTACCAAAATAAAATAAAATTGTGTGACCCCAATTTAGTTTTCAGTCAACAGACGTGTGACCACTCTCGTACCTTGCTGTTGATCTCTTAGTGTATTTCTTCAGATCAAAGAGATATGTCGTTCTTAACATTATGTGTTATCAGCATCTTCAGACACACCGTCTTCTGACTCACCACAGCTGCTCCAACAAGGGAAGCATACACCAGAAGGGAGCTACAGTCCCCACTCAACAGTTCCCTGCATCAAATGCGCGTGCCCGACATGGACAGCCACAACAACTGCAGGGCCATCGACAAGTCAGC
Organism: Triticum aestivum; assembly: GCF_018294505.1. Lineage (NCBI taxonomy): Eukaryota > Viridiplantae > Streptophyta > Magnoliopsida > Poales > Poaceae > Triticum > Triticum aestivum. The sequence continues at coordinate 557,520,616 of NC_057804.1, forward strand.
ACATGATGCTCACTCCTATGGATGGCAGCCAGATAGGTTGTACCCTCATCTTACTTGTGTGCAACATTTATGGCTTTGTTATTCATCTAAGCACGGAAAATAGATCATCACATTTCACTGTATATTCATGCTGATCTCTTACGGGTCTTGTTCAGGAGTTCACGCTGTTCCATAGTTCAGCTAAGATACTTGTTCTTTAGGTAACGCTATTCCATAGTTATCATCCATCAGCCAATGCTATCCCACAGGCTGGTGATTATAGTATTATACCACTTCTAGTATTACCTATGTTGTTCTTTAATACTTTTGTGTGCCATCTAGTTAATCTCGAGTACAAATGATACATATTCTGTAGCTTTCATCTGTGTTCTCCCTTTAGTTTATGAGACTTGTTGCTGCTAGTTAACCCCAGTCCTACTATTTATGTCGTCTCCTATAGGCACTCATTTACATAAATCTAACTACTAGTTGTCTTCCATGCATGTCAGATATAATTGCACACACTGATATATCCACAAGAACCTCACGGAGAAATGTAAAGGCCAATAAACTTGATGTCAATAATACCCAATATGATGGAACATGTAAAGGCAGTTCTTCAGAAGACTTGCAGAAAGATGATGAATCCTCTTCACCCCAGAAGGTCCTTGCTCTAACTTGGCCTGTGATATGGGTACAACATGCATATAATGTCCTGGAGTGTATCTACTCTGTTGCAATGCCATGTGCTTAGCATGATGATCATGCATGTAAATATGTCATGCCTTCCTGTTTTTCAGTACCTATTCCATTCATGATAACATGTTTTCAAATTCAAGTACTGTCATTCTACTCTATAGCAATGCCATCTGCTTAATTTGGACATCATGCTTCTGAATATCTTATGCATTGTTATTCATCAGTATGTACTTCATCTGTCTGCCATACCATGTTTTTTTTACATTGAAGTGTTGTTCTAGTGCTCTGTTGCAATGCCATCTTATTTTCCCAATCATACACATGTACGTTGCCTTAGTTATTTCTGTATGTATTCTGCTAGCATATAGTTTTACATTCAACTAGTGTTTTTTTGCTGTGTTGTCCTGTCGTATCCCTAGCTCTTACACCATACTCCCTCCGTCCGGATTACATGTTGCCGAAATGGATAAAAAGGATGTATCTAGAACTAAAATATGCCTAGACCCATCCATTTTTTTCCGGATGGAGGGAATACATGTCAATATGTCATGCCTTCCTATTCTTCAGTACCTATTCCATCTCTCTGTTGTCGCATGTTCTATAATTAAAGCACCATTCTTCTATACAAGGCATGCAAGGGGAAGACGACTATGTTAGAATCTGAAGGGTTACAAACAAGGACTTTGCAAAAGATCCAAACGCCAGTGGAGATAATAAACCAACTCCAGTTATTATAGATACTGCTCCAGCATAGAGAAACCCAACTCCTACTAATAATTAGCAGATTCCAGTGGCCAAAGAACTAGTCTGCTCCAGTCCAGCAAAAATATGTCAACTCAATTCTAAGAAGTGTGTGCGTATCCTTGCATCATGAAACTTTATAGCATGCTGATCATATTTTCTACATGTTTCTCACCCATCTCTCTTTTAGAAAATAAGCTTAACAGATAGAACAATTTCTGCAATGGTATCGTTTATGAGGAAAGATTTTTGCAGGAATTCTCTGTGCTCAAATGTAGATGTAAGTACCTGTTGTATATCACTATATTTTTACATCAGCATGTATTTTGTTAATCGGCGTGAATCCAACCTTTATCTGATCTAAATTTAGTTGTAGCAAAATCTATGATTAAAGGCCACAATGTTGATTTTTGTAAGGAAAACTGCCTGGTAGTTTTGCATCCTGAGCTGCATGAGTGTACTATCTCATATCAGTGGGTTTGAATACTTTAGTTCTGCAGTGGGTTTTTCAGTGTTTTTTTACTATGTTGTCCCGTCGTATCCCTAGCTCTTACATCATACTCCCTCCGTCCGGATTAAATGTCACAGAAATGGATAAAACTGGATGTATCTAGAACTGAAATACGCCTAGACCCGTCCATTTATTTCCGGATGGAGGGAATACATGTCAATATGTCATGCCTTTCTATTCTTCAGTACCTATTCCATCTCTGTTGTAGCATGTTTTATAAGTGAATCACCATTCTTCTATATAAGGCATGCAAGGGGAAGACGGCTATGTTAGAATCTGAAGGGTTACAAACCAGGTCTTTGCAAAAGATCCAAACGATAGGAGATAATAAACCAACTCCATTTTTCATAGATACTACTCCAGCATAGAGAAACCCAACTCCCAATGATAATAAGCAGATTCAAGTGGCCAAAGAACTAGTCTGCTCCAGTCCAGCAAAAGAATGTCAACTCCATTCTAAGAAGCGTGTGCGTATCCTCGCATCATGAAATTTTATAGCATTCTAATCATATTTTCTACATGTTTCTTACCCATCTCTCTTTTAGAAAATAAGGTTGAACGATAGAAGACTTCCTCAATTGGGATCGTATTCGAGGAAAATATCTTGCGGGAATTCTCTGTGCTCCAATGCTGTTGTAAGTACCTGTTGTATATCACTATATTTTTACATCAACATGTATTTTGTTAATCGGCGTGAATCTAACCTTTATCTGATCTAAAATTAGTTGTAGCAAAATGTTAAAGGCGCTAATGTTGATTTTTGTAAGGAAAACTGCCTGGTAGTTTTGCATACTCAGCTGCATGAATGTACTATCTCATATCACGCACATTACTGAATTGTAGTGCTTCTCTGGTTGCCCATTCATTCATTGTGTCAATGTTGCTTTCGTGCTACCTTACCTGGCTGATGATAGATGTGCCATATTGTGTTTGGTGTAGGCTAGTTGCCCAAACGTTCATTGTGTCAATGTTGCTTTCCTATTATCTGACTTGGCCAATGATAGCAATGCTAGTGTGTTAATTTTGTGCAGGCTGCTGAAGATAAGAAGACAAACTCTGAAAACAACAAGGCAACCCCATTCTTTCTTTCTAGTAAATCTAGGACAGGTAATATGGCAATAACTCATGATTAATCTGTTTGGCTCCCGTCCTAATTTATGTTATGATGCAGTGGTTGAGACACTCTCCACTATCAATAATACAAGCCTGCCAAAATCGGCATCTGAATCTGTTCAGTATCCTCTGTCTTGAATGCAACGGAATAAATATATGTTTGTGAACAAATTAATGGCTGAAGCAATGATGGAAATGGTGGATGAATCAGAGGTGCAGAGTCGTGCGACACAACAACTGATCAATGTTTTCAGAGGCAGTGTAGCAAAGCAGAAAGAACTTGCCCACATGCTTATGGGCGTCATCTGTGCTGAGGTTGCAGATTGTGACGTTGTAGATGGTTACGTTCTGCTCATTTATTTGCACTGGCATCAATCTTTGATTGCCCAGTGGATGTAATTTCTTGTAATATATGCTGGATGTGCAACGTTATTCCCTGTATGTTGTACCTTTGCTTGATCGGTTTTGGTACTGTGCATAATTGCTCGTCGTAATGGGCTCAAATTATCTAATTTGGGCTAAAGACATGTACGAACTTTAGTGGGCCCATTAAGTTAATGGGCCGTTACTAGGCCGAAAGTTAATGGTCAGCCCTCTTACCTCCCGGGTCGTTAACATGCCGACATCGAAGCGGGCAACAGGTGGCCCCAATTTATTTCACGGGCCGTTAACAGGCTGTTACTAAGTTTGGGCTACATATGGCCCAACTATACTGTAGGTCTTTACCAGGCCAAAAGAGACTGCGGGCTTGTACTGGACCATGAAGACCATGGGCCGCTAAGAGGCCGAAAGTCAGGTCGTATTGTAAATGGCCCAACTGTGTTGTGGGCCTTTAGCAGGCCGAAAGAGAAACCTGGCTGGTATTGGACCATGAAGTGCATGGGCCATTAAAAGGCCAAAACTAAGGTACGACTGCAAATGGCCCAACTCATTTATGGTCCATTAACAGGCCGAAAGGCACACAGGGTCGGGAATTGGCCCAACACTTAAATGGGTCACTAAAAGGCCAAAACTCAGGTCCGACTACAAATGGCCCAACTGATTTATGGGTCGTCAACAGGTTGAAAGTGACACCAGGCAAGAAATTGGCCCAACACTTAAATGGGCCGCTAAAAGGCCGAAACTCAGGTCCGACAACAAATGGCCCATCAGATTTATGCTCCGTCAACAGGCTGAAAGACACACTGGGCCGGAAATTAGCCCAACATTTAAATGGGTCGCTAAAAGGCCGAAAGATGTACATCCTGAAAATTGGCCCATCCATTAAATGGGTCGTTAACAGGCCAAAATCTCATCGAGCCAATATGGAGCCCAAATATATAGCGGGCTATTAACGGGCTCGAACTGACGATGGGCTACAATGGTGTCATATCTTTAACGGGCCGTTGACGGGCCGAATTGGCACATCTCGTATGGGCCGTGGGCTTAAATGGACCTAACACAAGTAGGCCTTATATGGGCTAGCCTGCTAATTTTTACTGGGCTGGCCTTTACACAGGAATGGGCCTCTGTTGGACCGTGCCACGTGTCGACGTATCATAGGCGCCTTCCGTCCAATGAGTGGATGACATGTGTCCCAACGATGAGCCGACACGTGTTTCCTCCAGCCGATGATGATTTTACATGTGGAAAATCCCCATTGGTCGAGGCTGTTAACGGGTTATCAGATTCAAAACCCGACCCGATAGCTTAACGGTGTTCCGTTACGGTGGATGCCACGTGTCGGTCACCCTTGACGAAAGCACTTCTGTGATGTGCGATTTATCGTCATGGAAGTGGACACTTCCATGATGATAATTTTGGTAATGTCATGGAACACTTCTACGATAGCACAGGTATGACTATCTTGATTCTGTCATAAATTTGTCATGGATGTACATGCATGACAGAAAACACGACCTACTGTGACAAACACGTATCATCACGGAAGTGTATTTTTTTGTAGTGCATGCAAAAACAAAAGGGTTTGAACCAAGTCTCCATTTGGTGTTCCCCCTTCTACATCATCTATCAGTGCGTCATCCGCACCATCTATCCCAAGATGGGTGACAAAGGCTCTTGTAGTAGCTATTCCATTGATCTCATGCATCGCCTCTTTGCATCCCCAAAGGGGAAGATAAATGTTCCTCATTTTCTATGGCATGAGATCCGCCTCGCTAGTTTTTAGCACAAGCGGGCCTTTCCTCATGCCCCCTTTCTTTAGGCCTTTATCGAGAGTGTCGCTTCATTCCCCATTGCCCGCACTCACGTGCATGAGAGATGGGTCATTCCACCTCACATGGCGGATGATTATGATCCTCCTCCTACTGTTCGTGCTCGTCGCACCGCAGTTAGTGTTCCTTCTCATACTGCTCGTTCTACTCCTTCCGGTTCTGCACCATTTGGGCGCATTGCTCGCGTTCTTGGGAAGGCTCACTCTGCAATGATGAAGATGTTCACCTTTCATTGCTCCCAACATCACGATGTTGTCACTCACATGGTCACTTCCAAGAATGCTCTAAAGGCTCGTCTGAGAGACTCTGGAGTTTACGATGTGAGTGACGATGAACGTCTCCTTGACGAGCCACCTTCTGATTTTGGTTTTCCCTCGGGTCTTGAGTGGGCTGATTTCTTCGACGAGGCTAGTGGCAGTGGTGCTCATGATGATGATGAGGAGGATGATCTCTGATGCTGTTATGACCCCCCCTTTCTTGGGTATTTGATGCCAAGGGGGAGTAGGCACTATGCATACTATGATATTATGATATTAGCTTGATTAGCTTGTAATCGAACTCATTGCTATGATTGTTGATTAGCTTGTATCGAACTTATGTTATGAGATTGTAGAAACTTATGTTCTATGCTATGAGTTATGAATCTATATGGAGCTTATTGTCTTGATTATCTTGTGTATGATATTTGGTTCTGTTGGTATCATATTGAGGGGGGAGCTCTCTTCATATTTATTCTCGACGGTATCATATTGAGGGGGAGCTTACTCCTTGCTTAATTGTTTTTGTTTATTGAGCTCCACAACAAATCCTTTCGATTCTTATTTTTATGTGTGTGCATATATGTTGTCATCAACAACCAAAAAGGGGGGTTTGAAAGTGCAATCATGCCCTTAATCATATTTTGATGTTGATGACAACATGTATGTTGGGACTAATCATGTTTATCAAGTATATCTTAGGATTATGTCTCAAAGGCCGTGTGTGGATCTTGACTAGGGACAAATGCATATAACTCAAGATTGGGGATACAAGACATTAGCCTTGGCTTTGTTTACGGTTTGTTCTTGAGTATAGGGATCCCGCACTATTAAGAGGGGATCGTTGGATCTAGTGAAAGACTTGCTCAAACCCACAACCCCATTTTTTTCCTCCGGTCGTCCGGTACTCTACGGACGTCCGGTCCCTCTCAGCTGTCCGGACGTCCGGCTCTCTACGGTCATCCGGTGTTTCTCTTACAAAAAGTTGTTCACGGATTTCCGAACACTTCGGACATCCGACCTCCGGACGGCCGGCACGTCTCGGACGTCCGGTATTTCCACCATAGAACCATATTTACGGATTTCAGGGCCTCTCCGGTCGTCCGAGCTCCAATCCGGCACGTCTCGGACGTCCATGTCCTCTGTACAGATTTGTGGCTTATGTGTTCCCAGTGGCCGGACGACCGATAACTGTCGGACGTCCGGACTTATTTGTGCTACCGGACGTCCGGTGTTGCCCAGACGTCCGACCCCTCCTGTGCACTTAACTAGCCCAAACGGTCACTTTTCCACACCTACTATATATATACTTCTCCCTTCCACGGGATGAGGTTGTGAACAAAATATGCCCTAGAGGCAATAATAAAGTTATTAATTATTTTCTTATATCATGATAAATGTTTATTATTCACGCTAGAATTGTATTAACCGGAAACATAATACATGTGTGAATACATAGACAAACATAGTGTCACTAGTATGCCTCTACTTGACTAGCTCGTTTATCAAAGATGGTTATGTTTCCTAGGCATGGACAAAAGAGTTGTCATTTGATTAGCGGGATCACATCATTAGGAGAATGATGTGATTGACTTGACCCATTCCGTTGGCTTAGCACTTGATCGTTTAGTATGTTGCTATTGCTTTCTTCATGACTTATACATGTTCCTATGTCTATGAGATTATGCAACTCCCGTTTACCAGAGGAACACTTTGTGTGCTACCAAACGTCACAACGTAACTGGGTGATTATAAAGGAGCTCTATAGGTGTCTCCGTAGGTATATGTTGGGTTGGCGTATTTCGATATTAGGATTTGTCACTCTGATTGTCGGAGAGGTATCTCTGGGCCCACTCGGTAATGCACATCACTATAAGCCTTGCAAGCATTGCAACTAATTAGTTAGTTGCGGGATGATGTATTACGGAACGAGTAAAGAGACTTGCCGGTATCGAGATTGAACTAGGTATTGAGATACCGACAATCGAATCTCGGGCAAGTAACATACCGATGACAAAGGTTACAACGTATGTTGTTATGCGGTTTGACCGGTAAAGATCTTCGTAGAATATGTGGGAGCCAATATGAGCATCCAGGTTCCGCTATTATTTATTGACCGGAAATGTGTTTCGGTCATGTCTACATTATTCTCGAACCCGTAGGGTCCGCACGCTTAAGGTTTCGATGACAGTTATATTATGAGTTTATATGTTTTGATGTACCGAAGGAGTTCGGAGTCCCGGATGAGATCGGGGACATGACGAGGAGTCTTGAAATGGTCGAGACGTAAAGATTGATATATTGGACAACTATATTCGGACTTCGGAAAGGTTCCGAGTGTTCGGGTATTTTTCGGAGTACCGCAGAGTTGCGGGAATTCATAGTGGGCCTTAATGGGCCATACGGGAAAGGAGAGAAAGGCCCCAAAGGGTGGCCGCACCCCTCCCCATGGACTAGTCTGAATTGGACTAGGGAGGGGGGCGCCCCCTTCCTTCCTTCTCCTTCTCCCTTCCCTTTCTCCTACTCCAACAAGGAAGGGGGGGAGTCCTACTCCCGGTGGGAATAGGACTCCTCATGGGGCGCGCCAAGGGTGGCCGACCCCCTCCCCCTCCTCCACTCCTTTATATACGGGGAGGGAGGCACCCCCTAGAGACACAACAATTGATCCTTGGATCTCTTAGCCGTGTGCGGTGCCCCCCTCCACCATAGTCCTCCTCGAATATATTGTAGCGGTGCTTAGGAGAAGCCCTGTGATGGTAGAACATCAAGATCGTCACCACGCCGTCGTGCTGGCGAAACTCTCCCTCGACACTCGGCTGGATCGGAGTTTGAGGGACGTCATCGAGCTGAACGTGTGCTAGAACTCGGAGGTGCCGTAGTTTCGGTGATTGATCGGTCGAGCCGTGAAGACGTACGACTACATCAACCGCGTTGTTTTAATGCTTCCGCTTTCGGTCTACGAGGGTACATGGACGACACTCTCCCCTCTCGTTGCTATGCATCACCATGATCTTGCGTGTGCGTAGGAAATTTTTGAAATTACAACGTTCCCCAACAGTGGCATCCGAGCCTAAGTTTTATGCGTTGATGTTATATGCACGAGTAGAACACAAGTAAGTTATGGGCGATACAAGTCATACTGCTTACCAGCATGTCATACTTTGGTTCGGCGGTATTGTTGGATGAAGCGGCCCGGACCGACATTACGCGTACGCTTACGCGAGACTGGTTCTACCGACGTGCTTTGCACACAGGTGGCTGGCGGGTGTCAGTTTCTCCAACTTTAGTTGAACCGGGTGTGGCTACGCCCCTTCCTTGCGAAGGTTAAAACAACACTAACTCAAGGAACTATCATTGTGGTTTTGATGCGTAGGTAAGAACGGTTCTTGCTCAGCCCGTAACCGCCACGTAAAATTTGCAACAACAAAGTAGAGGACGTCTAACTTGTTTTTGCAGGGCATGTTGTGATGTGATATGGTCAAGACGTGATGAGATATAAGTTGTTGTATGAGATGATCATGTTTTGTTGAAGTTATCGACAACTGGCAGAAGCCCTATGGTTGTCTCTTTGTTGCATAAGATGCAAGTGCCAAATAATTGCTTTACTTTATCGCTATGCGATAGCAATAGTTGCAAGAGCAATAGTTGGCGAGACGACCATGTGACGACACATTGATATAGATCAAGATGATGAAGATCATGGTGTCGTGCCAGTGACGATAGAGATCATGATAGTACTTTGGAGATGGAGATCAAAGGCGCAAGATGATCATGGCCATATCATGTCACATATTTTGATTGCATATGATGTTTATTTGTGATACATCTTATTTTGCTTCGTTCGGCGGTAGCATTTTAAGATGATCTCTCACTAATTATCAAGAAGTGTTGTCCCTGAGTATGCACCGTTGCGAAAGTTCTTCGTGCTGAGACACCACGTGATGATCGGGTGTGATAGGCTCTATGTTCAAATACAACGGGTGCAAAATAGTTGCACACGTGGACTACTCGGGTTAAACTTGACGAGCCTAGCACATAACAGATATGGCCTCGAAACACGGAGACCGAAAGGTCGAGCGTGAATCATATAGTAGATATGATCAACATAGTGATGTTCACCATTGAAACTACTCCATCTCACGTGATGATCGGACATGGTTTAGTTGATTTGGATCACGTGATCACTTAGATGACTAGAGAGATGTCTGTCTAAGTGGGAGTTCTTAAGTAATATGATTAATTGAACTTTAATTTATCATGAACTTAGTCCTGGTAGTATTTTGCAAACTATGTTGTAGAATAGCTCGCGTTCTTGCTTCCCTGTGTTTTTGCTTCCCTATGTTTTTATATGTGTTCCTAGAGAAAACTAAGTTGAAAAATGTTAGTAGCAATGATGCGGACTTGGTCCATGATCTGAGGTTTATCCTCATTGCTGCACAGAAGAATTATGTCCTTGATGCACCGCTAGGTGACAGACCTATTGCAGGAGCAGATGCAGACGTTATGAACGTTTGGCTAGCTCAATATGATAACTACTTGGTAGTTTTGTGCACCATGCTTTATGGCTTAGAACTGGGACTACAAAAACGTTTTTGAAATGTCATGGAACATATAAGATGTTTCAAGAGATGAAATTGGTATTTCAAACTCATGCCCGTGTCAAGAGTTATGAGATCTCTGAAAAATACTTCGCCTAAAAGATGGAGGAGAATTGCTCAACTAGTGAGCAAGTACTTAGATTGTCTGAGTACTACAATCGCTTGAATCAAGTGGGAGTTAATCTTCCAGATAAGATAGTAATTGGCAGAGTTCTCTAGTCACCATCACCAAGTTACTGGAACTTTGTGATGAACTATAATGCAAGGGATGACGAAAACGATTCCCGAGCTCTTCGTGATGCTGAAATCGACGAAGGTAGAAATCAAGAAAAGAGCATCAAGTGTTGATGATTGACAAGACCACTAGTTTCAAGAAAAGGGCAAAGGAAAAGAAAGGGAACTTCAAGTAGAATGGCAAGCAAGTTGTCACTCCCGCGAAGAAGCCCAAAGCTGGACCAAAGCCTGAAACTGAGTGATTATACTACAAAGGAAATGGTCACTAGAAGCGGAAATGCCCTGAATATTTGGTGGATAAGAAGGATGGCAAAGTGAACAAGGGTATATTTGATATACATGTTATTGATGTGTACTTTACTAGTGTTTATAGTAGCCCCTGAGTATTTGATACTTGTTCGATTGCTAAATATTAGTAACTCGAAACAGGAGTTACAGAATAAACAGAGACTAGTTGAGGGTGAAGTGACGATGTGTGTTGGAAGTAGTTCCAAGATTGATATGACCATCATCACACTCTCCCTACACTTTCGAGATTAGTGTAGAACCTAAATAAATGTTATTTGGCGTTTGCGTTGAGCATGAATATGATTTGATCATGTTTATTGCAATACGGTTATTCATTTAAAGTCAGAGAATAATTGTTGTTCTGTTTACATGAATAAAGCCTTCAATGGTCATACACCCAATGAAAATAGTTTGTTGGATCTCGATCATAGTGATACACATATTCATAATATTGATGCCAAAAGATGCAAAGTTAATAATGATAGTGCAACTTATTTGTGGCACTGCCGTTTGGGTCATATTGGTGTAAAGCGCATGAAGAAACTCCATACTGATGGACTTCTAGAATCACTTGATTATGAATCATTTGGTACTTGCGAACAATGCCTTTTGGGCAAGATGACTAAAACTCCGTTCCTCAGAACAATGGAACGAGCTACTGATTTATTGGAAATAATATAGAATGATGTATGCGATCCAATGAGTGTTGATGCTCGTGGCGGGTATCGTTATTTTCTGACCTTAACAGATGATTTGAGCAGATATGGGTATATCTACTTAATAAAACACAAGTCTGAAACATTTGAAATGTTCAAAGAAATTCAGAGTGAAGTGAAGAATCATCGTAACAAGAAAATAAAGTTTCTACGATCTGATCATGGAGAAGAATATTTGAGTTATGAGTTTGGCCTTCATATAAAACAATGTGGAATAGTTTCACAGCTCACGCCACATGGACCACCATAGCGTTATGGTGTGTCTGAACGTCGTAACCGCACTTTGTTGGATATGGTGCGATCTATGATGTATCTTACCGATTTACCACCATCGTTTCGGAGTTATGCATTAGAGACAGTTGAATTCACTTTAAATAGGGCACCATCAAAATCCGTTGAGACAAACGCCTTATGAATTGTGGTTTGGCAAGAAACCAAAGTTGTCGTTTATTAAAGTTTGGGGCTGTGATGCTTTTGTGAAAAAGTTTCAACCTGATAAGCTCGAACCCAAATCGGAGAAGTACGTCTTCATAGAATACCCAAAGGTAACTATTGGGTACACCTTCTATCATAGATCCAAAGGCAAGTTATTCGTTGCTAAGATGGATCCTTTCTAGAGAAGGAGTTTCTCTCGAAAGAAGTGAGTGGGAGGAAAGTAGAACTTGATGAGGTAATTGTATCTTCCCCCTTATTGGAAAGTAGTTCATCACAGAAATCAGTTCTAGTGATTCCTACACCAATTAGTGAGGAAGTTAATGATGATGATCATGAAACTTCAGATCAAGTTGCTACCAAACTTTGTAGGTCTTCCAGAGTAAGATCCACACCAGAGTGGTACGGTAATCATGTTCTGGAGGTCATGTTACTAGACCATGATGAACCTACGAACTATGAGGAAGCGATGATGAGCCCAGATTCCGCGAAATGGCTTGAGGCCATAAAATCTGAGATATGATCCATGTATGAGAACAAAGTATGGACTTTGATTGACTTGCTCGATGATCAGCAAGCCATGTTAAATAAATGTATCTTCAAGAGGAAGATGGACACTGATAGTAGTGTTACTATCTACTAAGCTTGACTTGTTGCGAAAGATTTTCGACAAGTTCAAGGTGTTGAATACGATGAGATTTTCTCACTTGTATCGATGCTTAAGTCTGCCAAATCATGTTAGCAATTGCCACCTTTTATGAAATCTGACAAATGGATGTCAAAACTGCATTCCTTAATGGATTTATTAAAGAAGAGTTGTATATGATACAACCACAAGGTTTTGTCAATCCCAAAGGTGCTAAAAAAATTGTGCAAACTCCAGCGATCCATCTATGGACTGGCCAAGCATCTCGGAGTAGGAATATACGCTTTGATAAGTTGATCAAAGCATATAGTTTTATACGGACTTGCAGTGAAGCCTGTATTTACAATAAAGTGAGTGGGAGCACTACAACCTTTCTGATAAGTATATGTGAGTGACATATTGTTGATCAGAAATGATGTAAAACTTTTCTGGAAAGCATAAAGAAGTGTTTGAAAGGAGTTCTTTAAAAGAAAGACCTCGGTAAAGCTACTTACATATTGAGCATCAAGATCTATTGAGATAGATCAAGACGCCTGATAAGATTTTCAATGAGTACATACCTTGACAAGATTTTGAAGTAGTTCAAAATGGAACAGTCAAAGAAAGAGTTATTGCCTGTGTTGCAAAGGTATGAAATTGAGTAAGACTCAAATCCCGACCACGACAGAAAATAGAAAGAGAATGAAAGTCATTCCCTATGCTTCAGTCATAGGTTCTATAAAAGTATGCCATGCTATGGACCAGACCTATTGTATACTCTGCCCTGGTTTGACGAGGGAGTACAATAGTGATCTAGAGTAGATCAATGGACATTGGTCAAAATTATCCTTAGTGGAATAAGGATATGTTTCTCGATTATGGAGGTGACAAAAGGTTCGTCGTAAAGGGTTACATCGATACAAGTTTTGGCACTGATCCATATGACTCTAATTCTCAATCTGGATTCATATTGAAAGTGGGAGCAATTAGCTAGAGTAGCTCCGTGCAGAGTATTGTAGACATAGAATATTTGCAAAATACATACGGCTCTGAATGTGACAGACCCGTTGACTTAACTTATCTCACGAGCAAAACATGATCATACCTTAGTACTCTTTTGGGTGTTAATCACATAGCAATGTGAACTAGATTATTGACTCTAGTAAACCCTTTGGGTGTTGATCACATGACGATGTGAACTATGGGTATTAATCACATACAGATGTGAATATTGGTGTTGAATCACATGCTGATGTGAACTAGATTATTGACTCTAGTGCAAGTGGGAGTCTGAAGGAAATATGCCCTAGAGGCAATAATAAAGTTATTATTTATTTCCTTATATCATGATAAATGTTTATTATTCATGCTAGAATTGTACTAACCAGAAACATAATACATGTGTGAATACATAGACAAACATAGTGTCACTAGTATGCCTCTACTTGACTAGCTCATTTATCAAAGATGGTTATGTTTCCTAGCCATGGACAAAAGAGTTGTCATTTGATTAACGGGATCACATCATTAGGAGAATGATGTGATTGACTTGACCCATTCCGTTAGCTTAGCACTTGATCGTTTAATATGTTGCTATTGCTTTCTTCATGACTTATACATGTTCCTATGACTATGAGATTATGCAACTCCTGTTTACCGGAAGAACACTTTGTGTGCTACCAAACTTCACAACATAACTGGATGATTATAAAGGAGTTCTACAGGTGTCTCCGAAGGTACATGTTGGGTTGGCGTATTTCGAGTTTAGGATTTGTCACTCCGATTGTCAGAGAGGTATCTCTGGGCCCACTCGGTAATGCACATCACTATAAGCCTCGCAAGCATTGCAACTAATTAGTTAGTTGTGGGATGATGTATTACAGAACGAGTAAAAAGACTTGCCGGTAACGAGATTGAACTAAGTATTGAGATATCGACGATCGAATCTCGGGCAAGTAACATACCGATGACAAAAGGAACAACGTATGTTGTTATGCGGTTTGACCGATAAAGATCTTCGTAGAATATGTGGGAGCCAATATGAGCATCCAGGTTCTGCTATTGGTATTTGACCGGAAATGTGTTTCGGTCATGTCTACATTATTCTCGAACCCATAGGGTCCGCACGCTTAAGGTTTCGATGACAGTTATATTATGAGTTTATATGTTTTGATGTACCGAAGGAGTTCGGAGTCCCGGATGATATCGGGGACATGACAAGGAGTCTCAAAATGGTCGAGACGTAAAGATCGATATATTGGACGACTATATTCGGACTTCGGAAAGGTTCCGAGTGATTCGGGTATTTTTTGGAGTACCGGAGAGTTACGGGAATTCGTATTGGGCCTTAATGGGCCATACGGAAAAGGAGAGAAAGGCCCCAAAGGGTAGCCGCACCCCTCCCCATGGACTAGTCCGAATTGGACTAGGGTGGGGGGCACCCCCTTCCTTCCTTCTCCTTCTCCCTTCCCTTTCTCCTACTCCAACAAGGAAGGGGGGAGTCCTACTCCCGGTGGGAGTAGGACTCCTCATGGGGCGCGCCAAGGGTGACCGGCCCCCTCCCCCTCCTCCACTCCTTTATATACGGGGAGGGAGGCAACCCCTAGAGACACAACAATTGATCCTTGGATCTCTTAGCCATGTGCGGTTCCCCCCTCCACCATAGTCCTCCTTGATAATATTGTAGCGGTGCTTAGGAGAAGCCCCGCGACGGTAGAATATCAAGATCGTCACCACGCCGTCGTGCTAACGGAACTCTCCCTCGACACTCGGCTGGATCGGAGTTCGAGGGACGTCATCGAGCTGAACGTGTGCTAGAACTCATAGGTGCCGTAGTTTCAGTGCTTGATCGGTCAAGCCATGAAGACGTACGACTACATCAACCGCGTTGTTCTAACGCTTCCGCTTTCAGTCTACAAGGGTACGTGGACGACACTCTCCCCTCTCGTTTCTATGCATCACCATGATATTGCGTGTGTGTAGGAAATTTTTAATTACTACGTTCCCTAACAGGTTGACCATTCACTTTGAGCTTGCCAAGAACACCTTTCACTCTCTCTCAATCCCCTACATCAAATCCTAGATCCCCAAGCTATTTAGGAACATTTGAGAGAGGTTCTCTAATCAAGTGATAGATCCACTCCTTCCCCTTCTTTGAACCAAAGGAATTTGTGATTTGAGCAAGTCTTGAGCTTTTACCCTACGTTCTTATTACTCTTGGAGGTTGGAGACTCCTAGGCGGTAGGAGTCTTTCGGAGAGGAATCAACCTTTGTGATTACCCCCGGAAAAGTTTGTGAGTGTTTGGAGACCACCCCAAGGTCTACCACTAGTGCTTGAGAAATGCCTCCATGGTGTTGTCTCAAAGGGAAAATAGGGTGAGCCTTCGTGGCATTGGTGTGCCTTCGTGGTAACATCCACCTCTCTAACGGTGACTAGTTTCCCTCCAAGGAAGTGAAGATCGGCATACATCCTCGTCTCCCGAAGTTGCGGTTATTCATAACCCAAACTTTCTACTTGTGGTTACTTGTCTCTTTGCACTTACTTATATCATATTGAGCTTGCTTACTTACATGCTCGTGTTACTTGCTTAGTACTTAGTACTCCTTGCAATTGTTAGGCTCACCTTCATATTCCTCCTTATTGCCTAAAATTGCTAAGTAATAATTAAAATTTGTAATTGTACCTATTCACCCCCCCCCTCTAGGTCCATCTCGATTCTTTCAACATTCAACTATGTTTCCTGTTTATCAGCCATTTGAATTGCAGCGGGTGATGCCAGTATCTAGCGGACTAAAAACACAGTTTTCAAATAAAACAGTGCTACCCCTTGGTGGAGATAGCACCCCGGTTGTACATGCACAAGAACCAGCCCTACCAGCCGATGGACAGAGAACCAGCTCCACCCAATCTAACCCCAACCCCAGCCGATAGTAACCCAGTTCCTGTTGACACAACACCATGTCCACCACAGAGCTCCCAAACAAGAGCAGTTAGTAAGGCAGCTCCAGTGCCCAAAGGTCCAGTACTATCACGGCGAACCCCAACTCCACTAGTTAGTACGCCTGTTCCTATGGAGGAAGCACAACCAGCTAGTCGTAGTTTAGCATCTATCACATTTTATGTTGTTAAATCGTATGTGTGTATCTTCCCATCTTGGAAATATTATACTGAAGATGAAGAAAAATGCCAGTTGTAGGTGTTTGTCCAGGAGTTATGTGTAAGTAATGTTATTCATGGAAATTACTTTGCTTTGTCCCATACATCCTACCTCCATGATGGTTATAATAAAGCAAATTTTCCCATTTTCTCTATAAAGAAGGACGGATTTGGAAACTCAGGATGACGTAACCTGTGCTAATACCTCTGCTATCTTCAAGAATGCTTGGTGGCAGTATCGGAATTACCTAAAGAAAACGTACTTCACTGACAAAGAAACTCATCAAATTCCCTTACGTTCTCCTGAGACACATTTACTGGACGATGACTGGAAACGCCTTGTTCTGTACTGGTCCCGAACCAAGAATGTGGTAAGGTCTATGACCTTATTTTCTATTTTTAAGTATTATATTCTTGCATCTTACTGTACTCTGTTCATGTAGAACAAATGCCTAAACATGAAGAACAACTGTTCTAGTTTAAGATTCCATTCCTATCATAGTTCAAAAAAGCTCTAGGCATTAATTGTGCGTTTTGCCACCGCCTTGCGCTTTACTGACCAAAGCGCATGCTTGTGCGCAGTTATGCATAGATTAAGCATAGTTATGCGCAATGTGTTTTGCCAATGCCTAGAGCCTAGGCGCGCTTAAGCGCTCGCTTAAGTGCGCCTTTTTTAACTATGATTGCTTTGCTCTTATATCACTGTATTTACTCATACAAACTTATTTTTAAATTGAAGGATCCAATCGAAACTCCAATGGCACAGCAGGTATGTCCACACATGTTTCTCTAACAGGTTTGCTCTTATCACTAGCTCTGTTGATTTCAATTTCAATTGTGTATACAGTTGACTTCTCATATCATGCACGTTACTAGCATCACAACAGAGCCAATAGTGTGGGTGTACATGTAGACCCATGGTACCCATCTGAAATCTTGTTGTGCCGTGTAGTTTCCCACGCTTTGTATTCTTTCACTGCTGCTTTGTCTTGAACTGATATGATTTGAACCGTGTCTCTATTTTGATTTAGCAAGACAATACAGTGACCATAGGACATAGATATATGTTTGTTTGATGCTTTTATTATGTACTAGTACTTGGCAATAGAAGACTTGGTATTTTAATCCTGTCCACCTTACTAATGAACTGGTTCACCAAAATGAGTTTCATATACTAGTACATGCTAAACTTGTTATGTGTCTTCTTGTTTCTTCTTTTAGAATGCTGACAGAATATTGGGGAAGAGTGCCTTATTAAGCAATGGTAAAGGAAGTAATGTAGATAAGGTTCAGGATAGTGACACATCCTTGTTGGTCTCCAACAAAGCTGATAAAACAGCTAAGGAAGACTATCTTGAAGACAGCGAGACAACCCCAAAGTCCTGTCTTGGTTTAGTGTTCGAGTTACTAGCCACTACCGCTTGCACAAGCTATTCAAACTCACTGTCTGAATCAATTGGGTTTCTTGAGTCTCAACTACAAGCTGAAAGACATCGATCAGTTGTGCTGCGACAAGAAGCGGAAGGACTGCGGAAGTCCCTGGAGCATTCAGATGCATACTTTCTGGTGCAACAGCAAGCGTTGGAGGATTTTAGCGCCAAACAGGACAAAGCTAATAAGCTTGCTAAGCCTATTGCCAGCATGGTGGATACCCAGGATAACGTTTCTTGAGCTCTTCTGAAGTTGTTTCAGTTATGCTCTTGTTTTGCTGCCGCGTTTATTTGCAGTAGTGGCCAATTTTGACGGCCAGTGTATGTAATATGCTGCTTTGTTCCCTATATTTGCACTGGTGGCGAACTTTGATGCTCAGTGGATGTTATATGTGTAATAGCGGTAATAGGCTAGCGTTAATTGCTTGCTTATTTATTTTCTTATTGTCTTGTTTGTTTGCTTGTAGTCACTACAGTTCTTTTTCTGTGTTTTTCTAGTGGCCACAATAGCCTATTTTTGGTAACTAGGCCAAAATAATCATGCCAACACACGGACTGTTGTAACCATGGGCCTCCTGTGGGTCGTATGATCCATGGGACTTCTACGGGCCGTAGGATCCATTGGCCTTCTATACGGGCCTTAGGATCCATGGGCCTTCTACGGGCCATAGGGTCCATGGGCCTTCTATGGGCCGTAGGGTCCATGGGCCTTCTATGGGTGGTACGATCCATGGGCCTCATACGGGCCGTAGGATCCATGGGCCTTCTACGGGGCGTATCATTATTTCGTCAATCATGGGCCGTACTATTCATGGACCATAGGCCGTATTTGATAACTCTATGAAAACAGCCCAACGGTTTTTTTGACATGAAAACGGCCCAACATATTAACGATCCACAAACGGGCCGACTATAACGACGGACTGAATTTGGCCCACAAGCAGAAAATGACAGTAATGGGCCGTATGTAACCGAATGCTGCAAATGAGCCCAAGAATAAAAGGGCCCTGAGAAGGCCGAACGATAACTTGGGATGGAAACGGCCCAATGGAATAATGGCCCGTTAATGGGTATAAAGTGATACACTGTTAATTACGGGCCAGTTTCACCACGGGCCGTTAATGGGCCAAGAGTTACAAAGGGCCTCATATGGGCCGAAAGAAGTCATGGGCCACACATGGGTCAGAAGTTAAAACAGGCTGGAATCATATTGGACGGCCCGGATGACGCTACTAGGCCTAATTCGGAGAGGTCATAACGGGCCCTGGGTTAGCGGGCTGTAAATGGGCTATATGCGAGTAGACCGTTAACACACTTTCCGTGGGCCGGGCCGCCACCTTTTGACCAAGTCAAACGGGTCGCCCTTTTCACAGGAATGGGCCTCTGTTGGGCCGTGCCACGTGTTGCCGTATCATAGGCGCCTACGGACAAATGAGTGGATGACATCTGTCCCAACGGTGAGCCGACACGTGTTTCCTCCAGCCAATGATGATTTTACACGTGGAAAATCCCCATTGGTCGGGGCTGTTAACGGGTTATCGGATCCAAAACCGGACCCGATAGCTTAACGGCGTTCCGTTACGGTGGATGCCACGTGTCGGTCACTGTAGTGACCAGACCTCAAACAGTCTGATCTCTGTGCATCAGTGTCATCCCTGGATCAGTAATGCTGATACACACAATACTTGAAGGATTTATAACAGAGTGGCAATCACACACTTATTACATCGAATGTCTCAAAAGAGAACTTAATACAATAAATAACGATAACAACGGAAGGCTTGGAAGATAAGTGAGTCCATCAACTCCAACGGCATCACTTAGTATAGGACCACAATCCTAAGGCATCTTACTCGTCGTCTGGAAAGTCTGCAACATGGACGTTGCAGCCCGAAAACGGGTCAGCACATGGAATATGCTGGCAATGTAACACATAGAGAGTAATGAAAAGACATGGCTATACTACATGCATAATATGGCTGGTGGAAAGCTCTATGGTTATAGTTTTGCATAAAGCCAAGTTTTCCCTACTGCAAAGGAATAAATTTTATTTAACTATCATGGTAGTTGTTAAACATTGAGAATGGTTGACAGCATTCTCAATCCCAATTAAGTATCATCATTAAAACCAAACAACATTAATTAAAGTAGCATGATGAGATTCACATGATAATCCAAGTACTACATACTCAAAACGTCCATAACCGGGGACACGGCTAATCATGATTAGTTTGTACACTCTCCAGAGGTTGCGCACTTTTCCCCACAAGACTCGATCTCCTCCGTTTGTTTTCTCACACTAAATGGTGTTTGAGAAACGGATGACCGAGACATAGTCTTTCAGAAGCGCTAGCACCTTACGATTGGGTAGACCATACCACCTAAATCCCCTACATCTGCTAGTCTGCCACTATAAGAGTTCGCACGACTTAATTGTTGGGGAACGTAGCAGAAATTCAAAAATTTCCTACGTGTCACCAAGATCTATCTATGGAGAAACCAGTGACGAGGGGAAGGAGAGTGCATCTACATACCCTTGTAGATCGCTAAGCGGAACCATTCAAGAGAACGGGGTTGAAGGAGTCGTACTCGTCGTGATCCTAATCACCGGAGATCCTAGTGCCGAACGGATGGCACCTCCGCGTTCAACACATGTACAGCCCGGTGACGTCTCCCATGCCTTGATCTAGCAAGGAGAGAGGGAGAGGTTGAGGAAGACTCCGTCCAGCAGCAGCACAACGGCGTGGTGGTGATGGAGGAGCGTGGCAATCCTGCAGGGCTTTGCCAAGCACCACGGGAGAGGAGAAGGGAGAGAGGTAGGGCTGCGCCAGGGAGAGGTCAAAACACATGTGTTGGCAGCCCTCAAGACCTCAACTGTATATAGGGGAGAGGGAGGGGGTGTGCCCCCTCTAGGGTTTCCACCCCAAGGGGTGCGGCTGCCCCCAATCCCATCTAGGGTGGCGGCCAAGGGGGGGAGAGGGGAACTTGCCCCCCCAAGTTAGGTGGGTGCGCCCCCTCCCCCAACCCTAGGCGCCTTGGGACCTTGTGGGGGGGCGTACCAGCCCACCTGGGGCTGGTCCCCTCCCACACTTGGCCCATGCAGCCCTCCGGGCCGGTAGCTCCACTTGGTGGACCCCTGGGACCCTCCCGGTGGTCCCGGTACGTTACCGATAAAACCCGAAACTTTTCCGGTGACCAAAACAGGACTTCCCATATATAAATCTTTACCTCCGGACCATTTCGGAACTCCTCGTGACGTCCGGGATCTCATCCGGGACTCCGAACAACATTCGGTAACCACATACAAACTTCCTTTATAACCCTAGTGTCATCGAACCTTAAGTGTGTAGACCCTATGGGTTCGGGAATCATGCAGACATGACCGAGACGTTCCCCGGTCAATAACCAACAGCGGGATCTGGATACCCATGTTGGCTCCCACATGTTCCATGATGATCTCATCAGATGAACCACGATGTCAAGGACTCAATCGATCCCGTATACAATTCCCTTTGTCTAGCGGTATTGTACTTGCCCGAGATTCGATCGTCGGTATCCCGATACCTTGTTCAATCTCGTTACCGGCAAGTCTCTTTACTCGTTCCATAACACATCATCCTGTGATCAACCCCTTGGTCACATTGTGCACATTATGATGATGTCCTACCGAGTGGGCCCAGAGATACATCTCCGTTTACACGGAGTGACAAATCCCAGTCTCGATTCGTGCCAACCCAACAGACACTTTCGGAGATACCTGTAGTGCACCTTTATAGCCACCCAGTTATGTTGTGACGTTTGGTACACCCAAAGCATTCCTACGGTATCTGGGAGTTGCACAATCTCATGGTCTAAGGAAATGATACTTGACATTAGAAAAGCTTTAGCATACGAACTACGATCTTTGTGCTAGGCTTAGGATTGGGTCTTGTCCATCACATCATTCTCCTAATGATGTGATCCCGTTATCAACGACATCCAATGTCCATGGTCAGGAAACTGTAACCATCTATTGATCAACGAGCTAGTCAATTAGAGGCTTACTAGGGACATGGTGTTGTCTATGTACCCACACATGTATCTGAGTTTCCTATCAATACAATTATAGCATGGATAATAAACGATTATCATGAACAAGGAAATATAATAATAATAACCAATTTATTATTGCCTCTAGAGCATATTTCCAACAGTCTCCCACTTGCACTAGAGTCAATAATCTAGTTCACATCGCTATGTGATTAACACTAATAGGTCACATCGCCATGTGACCAACATCCAAAGAGTTTACTAGTGTCACTAAACTAGTTCACATCACCATGTGATTAAGACTCAATGAGTTCTGGGGTTTGATCATGTTTTCCTTGTGAGAGAAGTTTTAGTCAACGGGTCTGCAGTATTCAGATCCGTATGTACTTCGCAATTCTCTATGTAATATTGTAAATGTTGCTTCCGCACTCCACTTGGAGCTATTCCAAATGGTTGCTCCACTATACGTATCCGATTTGCTACTCAGAGTCATTCGGATAGCTTGAATGGACGTAACCCTTTACACCGAACTCTTTATCACCTCCATAACCGAGAAACATTTCCTTATTCCTCTAAGGATAATTTTGACCGCTGTCCAATGATCCGTTCCTAGATCATTCTTGTACCCCTTGACTGACTCATGGCAAGGCACACTTCTGGTGCGGTACACAACATAGCATACTATAGAGCCTACGTCTGAAGCATAGGGGACGACCTTTGTCCTTTCTCTCTAAAATGCCATGGTCGAGCTTTAACTCTTAAATTCATACCTTACAACTCAGGCAAGAACTCCTTTTTTGACTGATCCATCTTGAACACCTTCAAGATCATGTCAAGGTATGTGCTCATTTGAAAGTATTATTAACCATTTTGCTCTATCTTATAGATCTTGATGCTTATTGTTCAAGTAGCCTAATCCAGGTTTTCCATTGAAAAACACTTTTCAAACAATCCTATATGCTTTCTAGAAAATCATTTCTGATCAACAATATGTCAACAACATATACTCATCAGAAATTCTATAGTGCTCCCACTCACTTCTTTGGAAATACAAGTTTCTCATAAACTTTTGTATAAACCCAAAATCTTTGATCATCTCATCAAAGCGTACATTCCAACTCCGAGATGCTTACTCCAGTCCTTAGAAGGATTGCTGGAGTTTTGCATATTTGTTAGCGTTCTTCAGGATTGTCAAAACCTTCTGGTTGTATCACATACAACCTTTCCTCAAGAAAACTGTCGAGGAAACAATGTTTTGACATTCTATCTGCAAGATTTCATAAATAATGAAGTAACTGCTAATCCATTTCCAACAGACTCTTAGCATCGCTATGAGTGAGAAAGCCTCACCGTAGTCAACTCCTTGAACTTGTCAGAAAACATCTTAACGACAAGTCGAGCTTTCTTAATGGTGATTCTTACCATCATTGTCTGTCTTCCTTTTAAAATCCATCTGTACCCAATGGCCTTACGACCATCAAGTATTTCTTCCAAAGTCATGGATCCTTTCTCGGATTTTATGGCCTCGAGCCATTCGTTGGAATCCGGGCCCACCATCACTTCTCCATAGCTCGTAGGTTCATTGTTGTCCAGCAACATGACCTCCAAGACAGGATTGCGTACCACTCTGAAGTAGTACGCATCCTTGTCACCCTACGAGGTACGGTAGTGACTTGATCCGAAACTTCATGATCACTATCATAAGCTTCTACTTCAATGTAGGCGCCACGGGAACAACTTCCTGTGCCATGCTACACACTAGTTGAAGTGACGGTTCAATAACCTTATCAAGTCTCCACCATCCTCCCACTCAATTCTTTCGAGAGAAACTTTTCCTCGAGAAAGGACCCGTTTCTAGAAACAATTACTTTTGCTTCCGGATCTGAGATAGGAGGTATACCCAACCATTTTGGGTATCCTATGAAGATGTATTTATCCATTTTGGGTTCGAGCTTATCACGATGAAATTTTTTCACATAAGCGTCGCAGCCCCAAACTTTTAAGAAACGACAACTTAGGTTTCCCAAACCATAGTTCAAACGGTGTCGTCTCAAACGGAATTACTGGTGCCCTATTAAAGTGAGTGTGGTTATCTCTAATGCCTAACCCATGAACGATAGTGGTAATTCGATAAGAGACATTATGGTACGCACCATATCCAATAGGGTGCAACTATGATGTTCGGACACACCATCACACTATGGTGTTCCAGGCGGTATTAATTGTGAAACAATTTCCACAATGTCTTAATTGCGTGCCAAAGCTCGTAACTCAGATACTCATCTCTATGATCATATCATAGACATTTTATCCTCTTGTCACAATGATCTTCAACTTCACTCTGAAATTACTTGAACCATTCAATAATTCAGACTTGTGTTTCATCAAGTAAATATACAGTATCTACTCAAATCATCTGTGAAGTGAGAACATAACGATATTCTCTGCATGCCTCAGCACTCATTGGACCGCACACATCAAAATGTATTACTTCCAACAAGTTGCTTTCTTGTTCCATTTTACTGAAAACAAGGCTTTCAGTCATCTTGCCCATGTGGTATGATTTGTATGTCTCAAGTGAGTCCAAATGGTCCATTTGCATGGAGTTTCTTCATGCATATACACCAATAGACATGGTTTGCATGTCTCAAACTTTTCAAAACGAGTGAGTCTAAAGATCCATCAACATGGAGCTTCTTCATGCGTTTTATACCAATATGACTTACATAGCAGTGCCACGAGTAAGTGGTACTATCATTACTATCTTATACCTTTTGGCATGAAAATGTGTATCACTATGATCGAGATTCAATAAACCATTCATTTTAGGTGCAATACCATTGAAGGTATTATTCAAATAAACAGAGTAACCATTATTCTCCTTAAATGAATAACCGTATTGCAACAGACATAATCCAATCATGTCTATGCTCAATGCAAACACCAAATAACAATTATTTAGGTTTAACACCAATCTTGATGGTAGAGGGAGCGTGCGATGCTTGATCACATCAACCTTGGCAACACTTCCAACACGTATCATCAGCTCACCTTTAGTTAGTCTTCGTTTATTCCGTACCTTTTATTTCGAGTTACTAACACTTAGCAACCGAACCGGTATCTAATACCCTGGTGCCACTAGGAGTACTAGTAAAGTACACATTAACATAATGTATATCCAATATACTTCTATCGACCTTGCCAGCCTTCTTATCTACCAAGTATCTAAGGTAATCCCGCTCCAGTGGTTGTTCCCCTTATTACAGAAGCACTTAGTCTCGGGTTTAGGTTCAACCTTGGGTTTCTTCACTGGAGCAGCAGCTGATTTGCCATTTCATGAAGTATCCCTTCTTGCCCTTGCCCTTCTTGAAACTAGTGGTTTCACCAACCATCAACAATTGATGCTCCTTCTTGATTTCTACTTTCACGGTGTCAAACATCGTGAATACCTCAAGGATCATCATATCTATCCCTGATATGTTATAGTTCATCACGAAGCTCTAGCAGCTTGGTGGCAATGACTTTGGAGAAACATCACTATCTCATCTGGAAGATCAACTCCCACTCGATTCAAGTGATTGTTGCACTCAGACAATCTGAGCACAAGCTCAACGATTGAGCTTTTCTCCCTCAGTTTGCAGGCTAAGAAAATCGTCAGAGGTCTTATACCTCTTGACGTGGGCATGAGCCTGAAATCCCAATTTCAGCCCTCGAAACATCTCATATGTTCCGCGACATTTCAAAAAATGTCTTTGGTGCCTCAACTCTAAACCGTTTAACTGAACTATCACGTAGTTATCAAAACGTGTATGTCCGATGTTCGCAACATCCACAGACGATGATTGGGGTTCAACACACTAAGCGGTGCATTAAGGACATAAGCTTTCTACTTTCCGCATAATCGCTACTGTCGACTTTCAACTATATTTACTCTAGGAACATATCTAAACAGTGGAACTAAAGCGCGAGCTTACGACATAATTTGCAAAGATCTTTTGACTATGTTCAGGATAATTAAGTTCATCTCATGAACTCCCACTCAGATAGACATCCCTCTAGTCATCTAAGTGATTACATGATCTGAGTCAACTAGGTCGTGTCCGATCATCACGTGAGACGGACTAGTCATCATCGGTGGACATCTTCATGTTGATCGTATCTACTATACGACTCATGCTCGACCTTTCGGTCTCTTGTGTTCCGAGGCCATGTCTGTACATGCTAGGCTCATCAAGTTAACCTAAGTGTTTCGCGTGTGTAAATCTAGCTTACACCCGTTGTATGTGAACATAAGAATCTATCACACCCGATCATCACGTGGTGCTTCGAAACGACGAACTTTCGCAACGGTGCACAGTTAGGGGGAACACTTTCTTGAAATTTTAATGAGGGATCATCTTATTTACTACCGTCGTTCTAAGCAAATAAGATGCAGAAACATGATAAACATCACATGCAATCAAAATAGTGACATGATATGGCCAATATCATTTTGCTCCTTTTGATCTCCATCTTCGGGGCTCCATGATCATCATCGTCACCGGCATGACACCATGATCTCCATCATCATGATCTCCATCATCGTGTCTTCATGAAGTTGTCCCGCCAACTATTACTTCTACTACTATGGCTACCGGTTAGCAATAAAGTAAAGTAATTACATGGCGTTGTTCAATGACACGCAGGTGATAAAATAAATAAAGACACCTCCTACCTACGCAAAAACCACAACGTGATATGTCAATTGCTATTTACCCTTCATAAGGACCCTTTTCATCGAATCCGATCCGACTAAAGTGGGAGAGACTGGCACCCTCTAGCCACCTTATGCAACAAGTGCATGTCAGTCGGTGGAACCTGTCTCACGTAAGTGTACATGTAAGGTCGGTCCGGGCCGCTTCATCCCACGATGCCGCCGAATCAAGATAAGACTAGTAACGGTAAGAATATTGAACAAAATCAACGCCCACAACTACTTTGTGTTCTACTCGTGCATAGAATCTACGCAATAGACCTAGCTCATGATGCCACTGTTGGGGAACGTAGCAGAAATTCAAAATTTTCCTACGTGTCACAAAGGTCTATCTATGGAGAAACCAGCGACGAGGGGAAGGAGAGTGCATCTACATACCCTTGTAGATCGCTAAGCGGAAGCCTTCAAGAGAACGGGGTTGAAGGAGTCGTACTCGTCGTGATCCAAATCACCGGACATCCTAGTGCCGGACGGACGGCACCTCCGCGTTCAACACACGTACAGCCCGGTGACGTCTCCCATGCCTTGATCCAGCAAGGAGAGAGGGAGAGGTTGAGGAAGACTCCGTCCAGCAGCAGCACAATGGCGTGGTGGTGATGGAGGAGCGTGGCAATCCTGCAGGGCTTCGCCAAGCACCGCGGGAGAGGAGAAGGGAGAGAGGTAGGGCTGCGCCAGGGAGAGGTCAAAACTCACGTGTTGGCAGCCCTCAAGAACTCAACTATATATAGGGGAGAGGGAGGGGGGTGCGCCCCCTCTAGGGTTTCCACCCCAAGGGGTGCGGCTGCCCCTAATCCCATCTAGGGTGGCGGCCAAGGGGGGGAGAGGGGAAACTTGCCCCCAAGTTAGGTGGGTGCACCCCCTCCCCCAACCCTAGGCGCCTTGGGCCCTTGTGGGGGGCGCACCTGCCCACCTGGGGCTGGTCCTCTCCCACACTTGGCCCATGCAGCCCTCCGGGGCCGGTGGCCCCACTTGGTGGACCCCCGGGACCCTTCCGGTGGTCCCGGTACGTTACCGTTAAAACCCGAAACTTTTCCGGTGACCAAAATAGGACTTCCCATATATCCGGGACTCCGAACAACATTCGGTAACCACATACAAACTTCCTTTATAACCCTAGCGTCATCGAACCTTAAGTGTGTAGACCCTACGGGTTCGGGAATCATGCAGACATGACCGAGACGTTCCCCGGTCAATAACCAACAGTGGGATCTGGATACCCATGTTGGCTCCCACATGTTCCACGATGATCTCATCGGATGAACCACGATGTCAAGGACTCAATCGATCCCGTATACAATTCCCTTTGTCTAGCGGTATTGTACTTGCCCGAGATTCGATCGTCGGTATCCCGATACCTTGTTCAATCTCGTTACCGGCAAGTCTCTTTACTCGTTCCGTAACACATCATCATGTGATCAACCCCTTGGTCACATTGTGCACATTATGATGATGTCCTACCGAGTGAGCCCAAAGATACCTCTCCATTTACACGGAGTGACAAATCCCAGTCTCGATTCGTGCCAACCCAACAGACACTTTCGGAGATACCTGTAGTGCACCTTTATAGCCACCCAGTTACGTTGTGACGTTTGGTACACCCAAAGCATTCCTACGGTATCCGGGAGTTGCACAATCTCATGGTCTAAGGAAATGATACTTGACATTAGAAAAGCTTTAGCATACGAACTACGATCTTTGTGCTAGGCTTAGGATTGGGTCTTGTCCATCACATCATTCTCCTAATGATGTGATCCCGTTATCAACGACATCCAATGTCCATGGTCAGGAAAGCGTAACCATCTATTGATCAACGAGCTAGTCAATTAGAGGCTTACTAGGGACATGGTGTTGTCTATGTACCCACACATGTATCTGAGTTTCCTATCAATACAATTTATTATTGCCTCTAGGGCATATTTCCAACATTAATCAACTATGCTAGAGCCCATAATAGCATGTGGCTGCACACGGAAGTTTCTAGCATGAAAAATCTAATGATCCCTTTGAGCCTGGGTGGCGGTCCAAAAACAAATAGGCAATCCTGGAATACCCAGGTACCTCAATCCACCCAGATGTGTATTAAAGTTGCCACCTTAAATAAACCATTAATTAACAATCTCACGTCTGTCATGGATACACTCACCCAATCCACGTCTACTAGCATAGCATGCAATATAAGCAAACATAGAAGTAACTCCCAAGGGTTTGATGATAAAACAGGTAATAGGTGCTACCTCATCTACTTCCCAAAACCCACATATTAATCAGATCCTAATCATGCAATTGTTTGAGCATTGATCTAATGCATAAAAACTGGGTAGTAAAGAGGTATGATCAAAGTGTTACTTGCCTTGCTGATGATCCATGAAACCTAGGGATTCGAAGTAGCAAGCGGCGCAATCCGGGTACTCTATCGCAAACAAACAAACAAACAAGCATACAATAAGTACTCATCTAATGCACAGGTAAAACTCAAATAAGAGATCTAACCAGAAAGTTCAACTTAAGAACTCCGGTTGGCAAAAGAATCAAATCGAACGAAGCAACGAAAACCAAACTATGAAAGAAACGAGCTTCGTTTACTAATATGGACCTAAGTCAAATTTTACAGAAACAAAAACTTGTTTGATTTGATTAAATGGAAATAGGGTTTTGAGACGACACTCTAGGCGCTTGAATCGCCTGATTCCGATAAACGAGCAAAGAGAAAAACTAAAACGAAAATCGGATCAAAAATCGTGATAAAAAAAATCGCTGAATAATCCGATAAAAGAAAAAACTGACGAACAGATTAACGAACGGACGTTCGTTATCTGAAACTAAACGGCGAAGAACGTTCGTTAAAACGAACGAACAGGCGAACGCTCGCTAATTAAATAAATCCTAAAAAAATAAAACCAATCTTAAAAAACGAAACTAGGATTTTCTTAAAAAAATCGAAGTGGTTTTTCTTTTAAAAAACGGTCCGGCGGCGGCGGCTCGGGTAGTACCTCCGACGAGGTTTTCCGGCGGGGCGGGTGGCTCCGGCGGGGTGGCGTGGGGCGGCAGGGCTCAGGCGGCGAGGTGGGGCGGCTCCGGCGGCACAAGGCGGTGGCGGCTGCGGCTTGCGGCGGCGGGGAAGTGCAGCGGCGGCTGGGTCGGCTTGGGGATCCCAAGGGGGCCCCGGGCTGGGTATTTAAAGGGGGAGGGGGCAAGGCGGCGCGGGACAGAGTGTCGGTCGGACTCGGCGACGGCGACGGCGGTCGCGGTCTCGTGGAGGGAGACGGCGGCGCGGGGAGGCGGGCCGGCTCGGCTGGGCTTCGGCCCAGTCGGGCGCGCGCAAGTTTTTTTAAACAATTCCGTCGGATAGGAAAACAAATTCTAGGAAAATAAATAAAAATCTAAAAATACCAAAATAAATTTTCACCGTCTAAATAAAATATTTAGAACAAGATGAACATTTTCTTGGCCCTAAAATGCAGTTTTGAAAAACGTGCAATTTTCCTAAATTCAAATAAAATAGCAAAAACTCCAAAATAAAGCTTATTTGATTTTTTTATTAAATCCTCAATATTTCTTTATTTTGGAAAAGTCATTTTATTCCCTCTCTCATATTTTTATAATTGAAATAATTGAAGATAAAATAAAATAAATCAAATGATCCTGTTTTCAAAATAGAAAACTCAAATATGAAAATAACAAAATCCCCAACTCTCTCCGTGGGTCCTTGAGTTGCTTAGAATTTCTAGGATCGAACCAAAATGCAATAAAATATGAGATGCAATGATGATCTATGTATAACATTCCAAATTGAAATTTTGGGATGTTACAAACCTACCCCCCTTAAGATGAATCTCGCCCTCGAGATTCGGGTTGGGTAGAAAATAGGTGAGGGTGGTCCTTCGGCAGATCTTCCTCTCGCTCCCAGGTGGCTTCATCTTCGGTGTGGTGGCTCCACTGAACTTTGCAAAATTTGATAACCTTGCTGCGGGTGACTCGGCTGGCATACTCAAGAATCTTGACTGGTTTCTCCTCATAGGTCAAATCATTCTCCAACTGAATCACCTCTAGTGGCACTGTATCCCTCAGCGGTATATCAGCCATCTCTGCGTGGCACTTCTTTAACTGAGACATGTGGAATACATCATGTACTGCTGACAAACCTTCAGGCAATTCCAATTTGTAAGCAACTTCTCCCATACGCTCCAAAACTTTGTATGGTCCCACAAAACGTGGCGCTAATTTACCCTTAACACCAAAACGCTTAACTCCTCGAAGTGGAGATACTCAAAGATAAACTCTGTCTCCGAATTCGTAAACTGTCTCCTTGCATTTTGAATCCGCATAGCTCTTCTGCCTGGACTGGGCTACCTTTAGTCTATCGCGAATCAACTTCACCTTCTGTTCAGACTCCTTGATCAAATCCGGTCCGAACAACTGGCGGTCTCCAACTTCATCCCATGACAACGGGGTCCTGCACCTCCTTCCGTACAAAGCTTCAAAAGGGGCCATCTTCAAACTTGATTGATAACTACTGTTGTAACAAAATTCTGCATATGGCAGATTGTCATCCCAACTTGATCCATAATCTAGCGCACAGGCTCTCAGCATATCCTCCAAAATCTGATTGACTCTCTTTGTCTGTCCATCTGTCTGCGGGTGAAAAGTTGTATTGAACTCTAGCCTAGTACCCAAAGTTTCATGCAACTGATTCCAGAACTTTGAGGTAAACTGGGTTCCTCTATCTGATACAATGCTCCTCGGAACTCCATGCAAACATACAATCCTGGTCATGTATATCTTAGCCAACTTAGCACTGGTGTAAGTGTTCTTCGCTGGAATGAAATATGCTACTTTCGTTAAACGATCGACTATAACCCAAATCGAGTCATAGCCTGAACGAGTTCTGGGAAATCCCATAATGAAATCCATGCCTAGTTTATCCCACTTCCATTCAAGTATTGGCAATGGTGTAACAGTCCTGCTGGCTTCTGATGCTCTGCCTTTACTCTCTGACACACATCACAAACTGCTACATATTCTGCAATATCCTTCTTCATTCCGGTCCACCAGAAAGTATCCTTCAAATCCAAATACATCTTGGTATTTCCTGGGTGAATTGAATATGGTGAATCATGGGCCTCTTGCAAAATCAACTTCCTGATCTCCGGGTCATTAGGCACATAAACACGATCTTCAAACCATAGGGTATCGTGCTCATCCTCACGAAATCCCTTAGCTTTGCCTTTGCTCATTCTCTCCTTTATATCATAAATTTGCTTGTCAGTCTTTTGAGCTTCTCTGGTCTTATCCATCAAAGTAGACTGAATCTCCAATGCTGCTACATAGCCTCTCGGAACTATCTCCAAACATAGCTCACGAAGATCCTTGGCTAACTCCTTCGGTAACCCTCCGGTCATTAGTGTATTGACATGGCTCTTATGGCTCAATGCGTCGGCTACTACGTTAGCCTTTCCCGGGTGGTAATGCAATCTCATATCATAATCTTTGATGAGTTCCAACCATCTCCTTTGCCTAAGATTCAACTCCTTCTGCGTGAAAATGTACTTCAAACTCTTGTGATCCGTGTCACTTCACAATGGTTTCCGATAAGAAAATGTCTCCAAGTCTTCAATGCATGCACTACGGCTGCTAACTCCAAATCGTGTGTGGCATAATTTAACTCATGAGGTTTCACCTGTCGCGAAGCATACGAAACAACTCTCCCCTCTTGTATAAGCACTGCTCCAAGTCTTCGACATGAAGCGTCGCAATACACCTCGTAATCCTTACTATGATCTAGCAGAATCAACACTGGCGAGGTAACCAAACGTCCCTTCAACTCCTGGAAACTGGCCTCACACTCCTCAGTCCAAATGAACTTGGTATCCTTCTTCAACAATTCCGTCATAGGTTTGGCAATCTTTGAGAAGTTCTCAATAAATCTTCGGTAGTAACCTGTGAGTCCAAGGAAACTCCGGATCTCTCCAACTATTGTTGGTGCTTCCCAGTTTGTCACGATGACAACTTTGGTGGGATCTACTGCTATTCCTTCTCCGGATATAACATGTCCAAGGAATCCAACTTCCTTCAACCAAAATTCACATTTGCTGAACTTGGCATATAACTGATGTTCTTTGAGCTTCTCAAGTACCAAACGCAAATGCTCCTTATGCTCCTCTTCGTTCTTCGAGTAGACCAAAATATCGTCAATGAACACCACGACAAACTTATCCAAAAACTCCATAAACACCTTGTTCATCATGTTCATGAAATAGGCAGGTGCGTTAGTCAGACCAAATGACATAACGGTGTACTCGTACAGCCCATACCTGGTGGTAAAAGCCGTCTTAGGTATATCCTGCTCTCTAATCTTTAACCGATGGTATCCTGATCGCAAATCGATCTTGGAAAATACCTTAGCTCCTTGCAATTGGTCAAACAGATCATTGATCATCGGCAGTGGGTACTTGTTCTTGATCGTTACTACATTCAATCCTCGATAATCAACAACCATCCTCAATGATCCATCTTTCTTCTCCACTAGAAGTACTGGTGAACCCCAAGGCGAAGAACTTGGGCGAATATATCCTTTATCCAGTAACTCCTTAATCTGCTTCTTAATCTCTTCCAGATCCTTTGCGAGCATTCTGTATGGTCTCTTAGATATTGGCCCTGTGCCTGGCAAAAGCTCAATCAAAAACTCAATGTCTCTATCGGGTGGCATGCCTGGCAACTCCTCTGCAAACACGTCAGGAAAATCCTTCACCACTGGTACTTCTTCCTGCACAACTCCTGTTAATGAATTTACTTGTGTCCTCCTCGGCTCATGCCGGGATACATACTTGATCCTTCTTCCTTCTGGCGTTGTAAGAAAAATCGTCTTACTGGCGCATTCAATGTTCCCTCCATACTTCGATAACCAATCCATGCCTAATATCACATCCAATCCTTGCGATTCCAATACTATTAGGTCCGAGGGAAACATGTAGCTACCAATCCTTAATGGTAACTGATCAGACCATAGGCTAGCCATATACTCTGCTCCAGGCGAGGTTACTAACATGGGTCACCTAAGGGCTTGGGTTGGCAGTTTATACTTATCCACAAATCCCCTTGATATATATGAATGTGATGCACCAGTGTCAAAAAGAACGAGTGGAGTAAATGACTTAACCATAAACTTACCTATTACTGCATCTGGCTGAGCTTCAACCTCCTCCACGTTCTCGTGGTTCACCTATCCCCTATTGAAAGGGTTCGACTTCTTCCCCGAGCTTCCATTGCCATTTCCGTTCTGGCCTTCGGGACATTCATTGGCGTAATGTCCAGTCTTCTGACACTTAAAGCAAGTGACTTGGCTCAAATCTTTCTTAGCTGGGGTTGATGGGTTGGTACGATTTTGGCCGTTGCTTCCTTCATTCCCATTCTTGGGGCCATTATAATTTTGTGAACTACCTCCTCCATGGGTATGCTGAAAATGTCCTCCCGACTTTGGGGTAAAACGTGGCTTCTGCAGAGCTCCAGAATTGTACTTTCCTTGTCCATACTTCCTCTTGCGGTTCTCAATCTGCTGCTGCTTCCCTTCAATCATAAGAGCACGATCTACCAACTCCTGGTAGTTGTTGAAACTTGCTACCATCAACTGCATGCTCAGCTCATCATTCAGTCCTTCCAGAAACTTCTCCTGCTTAGCTGCATCCGTAGCAACGTCATCTGGGGTATAACGTGCTATCTTACTAAAGCCATCCACATACTGGCCAACTGTCCGTCCTCCTTGGCGTAAGTTGCGAAACTCATGCTTCTTCATGGCCATAGCTCCTGCTGAAACATGGGCAGTACGGAAAGCCTGCTGAAACTGATCCCATGTGACAATGTCTACTGAATATGTTGCTGTGAAATTCTCCCACCATGATGTTGCGGGTCCTTCAAGCTGATGTGCGGCAAATCGCACCTTCTCCGCATCTGTGCATCCTACAGTGGTCAACTCCCTGGCTGTCTTGTGAAGCCAATCATCTGCAACAATCGGCTCGGTGCTACTGGAAAACACCGGCGGGTTCAGCCTAAGAAAACGGGTTAAGTGATCAACAGGTGGAGGCGGTGGTGGGTTGTTGTTGTTGTTGTTCCCCTGATTCTGATTCTGGACTAGCAACTGCATCAAGGCATTCTGCTGCTGGATCAACTAAGTGAGCTTCGGTGGGAAAGAAAATCCATTGTCACGTCTCGGAGGCATCTGACGGTTTTAGAAAGGATGAGAATATAGAGTAGAATGAGATCTAGAGGTAAAACACTACCCATATGCACATGAGACAAAAGAAAACAAAACACTTCATTCAAATCAAGCAAGGGCATACAATGGTCTATCTATCGTTACAAAAGTGCTCAGACTATACTAGATACATGGGGGAAAATGCTACTACTGTTGTGGTGGTTAACTAGAAAAATTGCTCCGTTGAAGACTCCATGATATCTCCTCCAGCTTCATCAACATAGTCATCATTGCTATCATCTGGGTCTGAGTCAGTGTCATCGATGATGATGTAGTTCTCCAGACAAGTGCAATCTTCATCTTCTCCTTCTGTCGCGGGAAATCCCATGAATACTTTTAGCTTCTTCTTCAGATCATCACTCTTCTCCACTAGTGTTGCTATTTCCTCCTCATATTCATCGCGTGTAGACTTGAGTTTTTCCTCCAGTTCCGTGATCTTGGTCATGTCCTTCTTCAGATCCATCATGCCTGCGCACATCTGGTTCTCCTGGCGCCGAATGTGCTGATTTAACTCCTGGATGAAAGTTGCTATTGATCTATCCTTCCTGGTGCTGATCATCTCCCATTGTTCATCTCGGCGCCCACAAATCTGGTAGATAGTATCCTTAAGCTCCTTGTGGTAAACTTCTCCAATACGTCCCATTGTGATGTGAGCTGCCATGCTCTTTCCTAGACTCCAGGTTGGTGCATCAAAGGAAAACTCTATGGGCTCAGTGACGGGCATGAACGTCCTTCCTGGAACTTGAACTTGAATCATCCAGCGCTCCTCTTCGGGTAAAGTGGCATTGTAGGTCCCGGTGAAGCTTGTTACTCCGATGCTCAGGTACTTGGTGACTTCCTTTAGGTGTCGTCCAAAAGGTGTATCTTCATCAGGTTGCATGAACTTGTTCCTTGCATCCGCCATCCTAAAAGAGAGTAGAAAAGATGAGGAGTCAGAAAAGAGAAGAGAGAGTAGTGATCTAGGGCTTTAGCTTAGTGGTCGTGTCCTACAGTCAACATGGCTCTGATACCATCTTGTAGCGACCAGACCTCAAATAGTCTGATCTCTGTGCATCAGTGTCATCCCTGGATCAGTAATGCTGACACGCACAGTACTTGAAGGATTTATAACAGAGTGGCAATCACACACTTATTACATCGAATGTCTCAAAAGAGAACTTAATACAATAAATATGGCTTAAGGCCATCTAATAACAATAACAACGGAAGGCTTGGAAGATAAGTGAGTCCATCAACTCCAACGGCATCACTGAGTATAGGACCATGATACTCAGGCATCTTACTCGTCGTCTAAAAAGTCTGCAACATGAATGTTGCAGCCCGAAAACGGGTCAGCACATGGAATATGCTGGCAATGTAACACATAGAGAGTAATGAAAAGACATGGCTATACTACATGCACAAAATGGCTGGTGGAAAGCTCTATGGTTACAGTTTTGCATAAAGCCAATTTTTCCCTACTGCAAAGGAATAAATTTTATTTAACTATCATGGTAGTTGTTAAACATTGAGAATGGTAGACAGCATTCTCAATCCCAATTAAGTATCATCATTAAAACCCAACAACATTAATTAAAGTAACATGATGAGATTCACATGATAATCCAAGTACTAGATACTCAAAACGTCCATAACCGGGGACACGGATAATCATGATAAATGACTCTCTAAACCTTCCGGGTTGTCTCCTTGGCAGCGCTTTCGTTAAAGCCATTAAGCTAGGCCTATAGTGCTCAAGCAATGAATCCACCCGGATCCCAAGGTATACCAAAGCCAATTTTAATTAACAATGATTTGTAGTTTAGTAGTGAGCACAAAGTAACATATATCAAGCAACGACGAAATCTAACTCTCTTCCTATGCATCGGCATGTCATAAAAGAACAATTCATGCACACCAAGTAAGGCCAATGCATAGTATAAACAGTTTCTTGCAATTTTATCATATTGGAAACATAGAGAGGTGGAGATATAGTTCCTCTCTCATAATAATTGCAAGTAGAAGCAGCAAGAACATGCATATTATATCTATCAAAATCATCATGTGCAACGGTAAAAGGCAACCCATCAATATAATCCTTAATAAGCACAAACTTCTCTGATATAGTGTAGTCAGGAGAATTCAAAATGATAATAGGACTATCTTGCGTGGCTGCAATAGCAGCAATTTCATGTTTAACATAAGGAACTATAGCAAGTTCATCTCCATAAGCATAATTCATATTGGCATCTTGGCCACAAGCGTAGCAAGCATCATCAAAAAGGGATATTTCAAGAGAATCAACGGGATCATAGCAATCATCCTTCGGTAAGCACGAAGGGGAATTAAACAATGTATGAGTTGAAGAGTTACTCTCATTAGAAGGTGGGCATGGGTAGCTAATCCGCTCTTCCTCCTTTTGTTCTTCACTCTCCTCATCCAATGAGCTCACAGTTTCATCAATTTCTTCTTCCATAGACTCCTGCAAAATATTAGTCTCTTCTTGGGCAGCGGAGACTTTCTCAATAAATGCATCAATATTGGAATTGTATTCATAATTTTCATAGCAATATCTGAGTATAGCAAAATTTTCAGGTCTATAGACTGAATCATCAAAATCGTCAAACTCTTTAAACACAGATTCAATCTCATAAGCACCCATAAAAGCAAAAAATTCTTCTATTTGTTCCACATCATAGTAATCATATGTACCATTAGCATAAGAAGCCAAGGTTTTATCATCATTAAATTTGCATGAAAAGGGAATGTGTGGAGCCTTCATCCTAGAGCAACAAGTATAATCATATCTCAAGCATAGTTGCCTAGCATACCAATATAAAATATAAATTTGATCCCATAATAATTTCCCTTTTTGTGTCAAGCGATAATACCTAAAGTATTCACGTTGATCCAACGTGTCTCCCATAACATAATTGAATGGGGTTTTCTCAGGATTATCAAAGTAGTACATAATTTCTTTCACATAACGAGCATCGAGGGTTTTAGGAGGTTCCTCATCTCCATGAGTAGCAAGTACACCTAATTTTTTTGGTATTTCTTGTTCCATATCCATAACTAAAGATAAAGAACAACTTAGAACAACAAATAAAAATTACTTAGTGATAAAGCAAACAAGCACACACGAGAATATTCACCCCACGCTATGACTCCCAGGCAACGATGCCAGAAAAAGGTCTTGATAACCCACAAGTGTAAGGGATAATTGTAGCCTCTTTCGATAAATAAGAGTGTCAAACACAACGAGGAGCTAAAGGTAGAACAAATATTCTCTCAAGTCCTATCTACCACTGATACGACTCTACGCACGCTTAGTGTTCAGTTTACCTAGAACAAGTATGAAACTAGAAGTACTTTGTAGGTGTTGTTGGATAGGGTTGCAAGATAATAAAGAGCACGTAAATAAAAAGTTGGGGTTGTTTAGATAAAGAAGTAAAAAAATAAATATAGTGAGTGTGGAAAAGTGGTGATAGGAGTTGTGAAATTGTCCCTAAGCAATTGACTATGTTACTAGACCGGTAATCACTATTGCAATTTTATTTGAGGGAGAGGCATAAGCTAACATACTTTCTCTTCTTGGATCATATGCACTTATGATTAGAACTCTAGCAAGCATCCGCAACTATTAAAGATCATTAAGGTAAAACCCAACCATAGTTTTAAAGCATCAAGTCCCCTTTATCCCATATGCAAACAACCTACTTACTCGGGTCTGTGCTTCTGTCACTCACGCCACCCACCATAAGCAAATCATGAAAATATTTCAAACCCTACAGCGGGGACCCCTCACGCTTGCGCGACACGGAGAGCACTACAGGACAGCACCAATAATAAAACATGCAACTCAAACCAATCATAGCAATTCATCAATCACCGATAGGACAACGAAAATCTACTCAGACATCATAGGATGGCAACACATCATTGGATATTAATATGAAGCATAAAGCACCATGTTCAAGTAGAGGGTACAGCGGGTTGCGGGAGAGTGGACCGCTGAATATAGATGGGGGAAGGTGATGGAGATGTTGATGAAGATGATGGAGGTGTTGGTGTAGATCGCAGTGATGATGATGGCCCCTGGCGGCGTTCCGACGCCACCGGAAGCAAGGGGGAGAGAGCCCCCCTTTTTCTTCTTCTTCCTTGACCTTCTCCCTAGATGGGAGAAGGGTTTCCCCTCTGGTCCTTGGCTCCCATGGCATGGGAGGGGCGAGAGCCCCTCCGAGATTGGATATGTCTCTTTGTCTCTCTCTGTTTCTGCGTTCCTGGCTTTTACCATGGCACTGTTTCTTTTATATCCAGAGATCCGTAACTCCGATTGGATTGAAACCTTCGCCCAGATATTTTTCCAAAAATTAGCTTTCTTGCGGCCAAAGAAGAGAATCAACCGCCTTACGAGGGGCCCACGAGGGTCAGGGGCGCTCCCAGTATGGGCAGGCACGCCCCTGCCTCGTGGCCACCTCGGGCACCGTCTCGCGTTGATTTTACTTCCCAAAAATTAAAAATATTCCAAAAATAAGATCCGTTCGTTTTTACCCCGTTTGGACTCCGTTTGATAGGAGGTTTCTGCGAAACATAAAACATGCAACAAACATGAACTGACACTGGGCACTGGATCAATATGTTAGTCCCAAAAATAATATAAAAAATTACCAAAAGTATATAAGAGTCGAATAATATTAACATGAAACAATCAAAAATTATAGATACCATGGAGACATATCATGAATCAACCAAAGCTCGTGCTTTGGCTCGTTCTTGCCCCTATTCCCGTCGTTTCCCTCCGCGTCTCGACGTCCAACCTTGCCCAGGAGCTCCCCCGTGCTCGTCTGCGTCGCCCTGCATCGCTGCCCTGCCTGATCTCGTCAGCGTTTGGTCGCATCGAGCTCGCCCATGACGCGTCCCTCCTCTGTCCCTCCATGGCATGTCAGCCGAGCCTTCTCGAGCGCTCCCGGAGCCTCCCCGTGGCTATAAATAGCTTGCCTGAGGTCCTCCGCAGCTCGTCCACCCCTTGCCCTCTCTTCTAGCTCAACGGAGCTCGTTGCCCGTGCCCCAACCGCCGCGGTCATCGCCGGCTTCCTCTCAAATCTAGCCGCCCCGAGCCCCCTCTCCACCTCCTGGCCCCTCCACCCGCTCCTCCACCTCCCGGCGAGCCGCTCCCACCCTCTTCCCCTCGTCGGAGACCCCTGCAACGCCAACCACCACCGCCCCGCCCACCTTTATTCTTCTTCGGTTGCCACCCGTCGCCGTCCCTCCGTCCCTCTCTGGTGCTCGACTTCTCCGTGGATGGATGCAGCCTGCCGCCCCGCGCTCACCGGTGCCGTCACCCTCGCCGTAGCTGGCCGGGCCGGCGCAGCCCTCGCCGCGGCCTCCCCTGTTTCTCCTATGTCGCTGCTACTGCGTGCACGCGTGAAGAAGAAAAGATCGAGGGAAGAAAGAGAGAGAGGAACACGGACCCCACCTGACAGCCACACAGGGCGTTGACCCCGCTCTGCCATGTGGATAAGTGAAGACGTACTCCGGCGTTTACGTCTTCGTGTACCTGAAAGCGTGTTTCCTCCATCCTTTGTATAAGATACGTTTTCCCTTTAGGAAAGCGCATTTCTCTCTAGTGCATCTCAGAATACGTTTTCTCAGTGCAGGAAACGTACTCGACCGAAGGCGCTTTCAGTTTTTCCTCCGAGGGACTTGTTTCTAGGAGTTCTATTCACCAAAAAGTCCCTGATCTTCTACACCTCATAACTTTACGACCGTGCCTCCGATCGAGGTGAAACCAACGCCCACTTCTTCGTCTCGTCGAGACCTTTTTGTTGATACCATTTTTACTAGGTGGTCCCATAGTGAAAATGACCATTTTGCCCTTGGTTCTAATCAGCCCCCTTCGAGAGAGAAGCGTCTGACAAATCTTTCCGCGAGCTTCACTGCACTTTTAATCTTCAAAGTTCCCAATCTTTAGAGTTGCATTTAATTCTTTCCAAAATATCTCATCTGAATTCAATAGTATTCTTCATAAAAACCAGTGCAAAAAGTATCGAGCATGGATTGATCATTACGAGAAAGTCGAGCAAAAAAGTTCTGCATAATAATCTCTCTTGAGAGCTCATGATTGGGGCATGAATACATCCTTGACTTAAGCCTCCCCAAGCTAGAGCGATACTTTATCCTTCATGAGGCCAAACATTATATATATAATTTCGATCCTGGTGAACTAGATGCATAGGATAAAACTTTTGATGAAATTCCAATTTCAATCGGCTCTATCCCATATTCCAGTATCATCACATAGCCTATACCATGTCAATGCTTTTCCCCCAAAGATAAAGGGAAACCTTCTTATTGACTCCATCCTTGATAGACCTGCAAGCTTAAATAATCCACAAACTTCATGCACATATATCAGGTGCATATCAGGATGCACCGTTCCCTCCTGTGTAAGGATTAGATAGCAGTTTATCTATCATACTGAAGGAATTTCATAATAAATATTCTTAGTAGGTGTAGCCGGTTGAGGGACAACTCTTTGTGCATTTGTTCGAGGTGAATATACCCCGAACAAGCCCCTCAAAGGATTATTTTCCATAGTGACAAGTGAGAGTAAATTTTAGCACGTAATATAAATGTTTCCTTACCAAATTCCACTCACCAAAGGATCTTGATGTCTACTACGCAACCTTCTTCTTGTAGACGTTGTTGGGCCTCCAAATGCAGAGGTTTGTAGGATAGTAGCAAATTTCCCTCAAGTGGATGACCTAAGGTTTATCAATCCGTGGGAGGCGTAGGACGAAGATGGTCTCTCTCAAACAACCCTGCAACCAAATAACAAAGAGTCTATTTAGTCCCCAAAACACCCAATACAATGGTAAATTGTATAGGTGCACTAGTTCGGTGAAGAGATGGTGCTACAAGTGCAATATGGATAGTAGATATAGGTTTTTGTAATATGAAAATATAAAAACAGCAAGGTAACAAGTAACAAAAGTGAGCGTAAACGGTATTGCAATGTGTTGAAACAAGGCCTAAGGTTCATATTTTCAGTAGTGCAAATTCTCTCAACAATAATAACATAATTGGATCACATAACTATCCCGCAACATGCAACAAAGAGTCACTCCAAAGACACTAATAGCGGAGAACAAACGAAGAGATTATGGTAGGGTACGAAACCACCTCAAAGTTATCCTTTCTGTTCTATCTATTCAAGAGTCCATAGTAAAATAACATGAAGTTGTTCTTTCCGTTCAATCTATCATAGAGTTCATACTAGAATAACACCTTAATACACAAATCAACCAAAACCCTAATGTCACCTAGATACTCCATTGTCACCCAAAGTATCCGTTGGCATGATTATACGATATGCATCACACAATCTCAGATTCATCTATTCAACCAACACAAAGTACTTCAAAGAGTTCCCCGAAGTTTCTACCGGAGAGTCAAGACGAAAATGTGTGCCAACCCCTATGCATAACTTCATTGAACCCGCAAGTTGATCACCAAAACATACATCAAGTAGATCACGTGAATATCCCATTGTCACCACAGATAAGCACGGCAAGACATACATCAAGTGTTCTCAAATCCTTAAAGACTCAATCTGATAAGATAACTTCAAAGGGAAAACTCAATCCATTACAAGAGAGTAGAGGGGGAGAAACATCATAAGATCCAACTATAATAGCAAAGCTCGCGATACATCAAGATCGTATCACCTCAAGAACACGAGAGAGAGAGAGAGAGAGAGAGATCAAACACATAGCTATTGGTACATACCCTCAGCCCCGAGGGTGAACCACTCCCTCCTCGTCATGGATAGCGCCGAGATGATGAAGATGGCCACCGGTGATGGGTTCCCCCTCCGGTAGGGTGCTGGGAAGGGCTCCCGAGAGTTTTTTGGTGGCTACAAAGGCTTGCGGCGGCGGAACTCCAGATCTATTTTGCTCTCCGAAGGTTTTACGGTATATGGACTTATATAGGCGAAAGAAGTCAGTTGGGGGACACTCGAGGGACCCACAAGACAGGGGGGCGTGCCCAGTAGGGGGGCGCCCCCACCCTCGTGGCCACCTCGAAGCTTCCTTGACTTCAACTCCAAGTCTCCTGGATCACATCCGTTCCAAAAAATAACACTCCCGAAGGTTTCATTCCGTTTGGACTCCGTTTGATATTCCTTTTCTTCGAAACACTGAAATAGGCAAGAAAACAACAATATGGGATGGGCCTCCGGTTAATAGGTTAGTCCCAAAAATAATATAAAAGTGTATAATAAAGCCCTTAAACATCCAAAATAGATAATAAAATAGCATGAATGCTTCATAAATTATAGATACGTTGGAGACGTATCAGCATACCCAAGCTTAATTCCTGCTCGTCCTCGAGTAGGTAAATGATAAAAGAAACAATTTATGAAGTGTGAATGCTAGCAGGTGCACAATTTTGATCAATGATAATTTCGATCACCTTTTCTAGCATGATTATATGTCAAACAGTAGTTCATCTCATAAAACTTCTCACGATCAAGTAACAAGCTATTCACATGTTAAAGCATAGACCATAAACTTTCTTGAAAACTAGCAAACTTCATTCTCAGTCATCAAACAATTACAATTCGTCTTATTTTCAGGAAGGGTCTATGTCAGAGCTTTGATTTAGCAAACTCCGCATACTCAGCTATCATATAGTCTTCTACAATTGCTAACACTCACGCAATACTTATGGTTATGGAGTTTTAATCGGACACTGAGAAAGATAGGGGAATATAGTGTTGCCTCCCAACGTATTCACCTTTGGGTGATGTCAACAATAATAGTTCATGCTAACTTACATCCAATTGGATATATATATATATATATATAAGGATCTTTCCAACACGAGGTGCTTTCCAAAGGATAAAATGAAAAAGGGAAAGGTGAAGATCACCTTGACTCTTGCATAAAGTAAAAGACATGAAGTAAAAGATAGGCCCTTCGCAGAGGGAAGCAGAGGTTGTCATGCACATTTATGGTTGGATGCACAAAATCTTAATGCAAAAGAACGTCACTTTATATTGCCACTTGTATATGGACCTTTAT
This sequence comes from Triticum aestivum, assembly GCF_018294505.1. Taxonomy (NCBI): domain Eukaryota; kingdom Viridiplantae; phylum Streptophyta; class Magnoliopsida; order Poales; family Poaceae; genus Triticum; species Triticum aestivum. The sequence continues at coordinate 557,564,703 of NC_057804.1, forward strand.
TATGCAGTCCGTCGCTTTTATTGCTTCCATACCAAGATCGTATAAAGCTTAATTTCTTCACACTAACAAGTCATAAATATTTAGAGAGCAATTTTTATTGCACGCACCGATGACAACTTACTTGAAGGATCTTACTCAAACCATAGGTAGGTATGGTGGACTCTCATGGCAAAAACTGGGTTTAAGGATATTTGGAAGCACAAGTAGTATCTCTACTTGGTGCAAGAAATTTTGGCTAGCATGAGGGGGAAAGGCAAGCTCAACATTTTTGAATGATCCATGACAATATAATTTAACTGAGATGTGAGAAAACATAACCCATTACGTTGTCTTCCTTGTCCAACATCAACTCTTTAGCATGTCATACTTAATGAGTGCTCACAATTATAAAAGATTTCTAAGATAGTACATTTATATGTGAAATCTCTCTTCCTTCAATATTCTTTCATGAATTGTTCAAATGACCAATACAATGCTTGTTAACCTTCAATAAATTTACAACCTCTACTTCTTAGATGTGAAGTCATGACTACCCATGGGATAAGAAAATGAGAGATATATAATTTCAGATTTATGACATTTAACTCATTCAACCATTTACACACAGGATATAAGTGAAGCACACGAGTAAATGAAAAACTACTCCAAAAAGATATAAGTGAAGATAAATGAGTAGTTAAATAATTACGTAACTATGTGAAGAATCTCTCTCATTTAAGAATTTCAGATCTTGGTATTTTATTCAAACAGCAAGCAAAACAAAATAAATGACGTTGCAAGGATAGCGCAACTCATGTGAAGAAGCAAAAACTTAGGTTCAACCGATACTAACCGATAGTTGTTGAAGAAGAAAGGTGGGATGCCTAACGGGGCATCCCCAAGCTTAGATGCTTGAGACTTCTTGAAATATTATCTTGGGGTGCCTTGGTCATCCCCAAGCTTGATCTTTTGTGTCTCCTTAGCTCCTTTTATATCTCAGTTTCCTAAATCTCAAAAGCTTCATCCACACCAAACTCAACAAGAACTCGTGAGATAAGTTAGTATAAACCAATGCAAAAATCTTATCATTTTCTACTGTAACAAATCACTAAAATTATTATTCAACATTGCATACTAAATTTCTTTGCATATTTAATACTTCTATCCTCAAGTAGAATCATTAAACAAGCAAACATATGCAAACAATGCAAACATAACAACAATTTGCCAAAACAGTATAGTCTGTAAAGAATGCAAGATTCTTCATACTTCCCTAACTCCACAGCGGTAAACTTTCTGTTTTCAAACAGCAACATGTATACTTGCAAAATGAGCATGATAAAGGCTATCCTTGACATTTTTATTGAAAATATATATGCAAAACATTATTCTAAATAAAATCAAGCAAATACTAAAAAAATAAAATGACGCTCCAAGCAAAACACATATCATGTGGTGAATAAAAATATAGCTCCAAGTAAAGTTACCGATGAACGAAGACGAAAGAGGGGATGCCATCCGGGGCATCCCCAAGCTTAGGCTCTTGGTTATCCTTGAATATTACCTTCGGGTGCCTTGGGCATCCCCAAGCTTAGGTTCTTTCCACTCCTTATTCCATAGTCCATCGAATCTTCACCCAAAACTTGAAAACTTCACAACACAAAACTCAACACAAAACTCGTAAGCTCCGTTAGTATAAGAAAATAACACCACCACTTAGGTACTGTTGTGAACTCATTCTAAATTCATATTGGTGTAATATATACTGTATTATAACTTATATATGGTTCATACCCTCCGATACTACTTATAGATTCATCAAAATAAGCAAACAACACATAGAAAACAGGATCTGTCAAAAATAGAACAGTCTGTAGTAATCTGTATCATTCGAATACTTATGTAACTCCAAAAATTCTGAAATAAATTGGTGGACCTGAGGAATTTGTATATTAATCATCTGCAAAAAGAATCAACCTAAAATCACTCTCCAGTAAAAAAAATGGCAGCTAATCTCGTGAGCGCTAAAGTTTCTGTTTTTTACAAGAAGATCATAAAGACTTCACCCGAGTCGTCCCAAAGGTTCTACTTGGCACAAACACTAATTAAAACATAAAACCACATCTAACCAGAGGCTATATGAATTATTTATTAATAAACAGGAACAAAAATCAAGGAAAAAATAAAATTGGGTTGCCTCCCAACAAGCGCTATCGTTTAACGCCCCTAGCTAGGCATGATGATTTCAATGATGCTCACATAAAAGATAAGAATTGAAACATAAAGAGAGCATCATGAAGAATATGACTAGCACATTTAAGTCTAACCCACTTCCTATGCATAGGGATTTTGTGATCAAACAACTTATGGGAACAATAATCAACTAGCATAGGAAGGCAAAACAAGCATAACTTCAAGATTTTCAACACATAGAGAGGAAACTTGATATTATTGCAATTCCTACAAGCATATGTTCCTCCCTCACAATAATTTTCAGTAGCATAATGAATGAATTCAACAATATAACCAGCACCTAAAGCATTCTTTTCATGATCTACAAGCATAGAAAATTTTCTACTCTCCACATAAGCAAAATTCTTCTTATGAATAATAGTGGGAGTAAACTCAACAAAATAACTATCATGTGAGGCATAATACAATCGAAAATTAAAATCAAGATGACAAGTTTCATGGTTATAATTATTCTTTATTGCATACATGTCATCACAATAATCATCATAGATAGAAACTTTTTTCTCATAATCAATTGAACCTCTTCCAAAATAGTGGATTCATCACTAAATAAAGTCATGACCTCTCCTAATCCACTTTCATAAATATTATAAGATTCAACACCCTCCAAAATAGTGGGATCATTACTTACTAAAGTTGACACTCTTCCAAACCCACTTTCATCAATATAATCATCATAAATAGGAGGCATGCTATCATCATAATATATTTGCTCATCAAAACTTGGGGGACAAAAAATATCATCTTCATCAAACATAGCTTCCCCAAGCTTGTGGCTTTGCATATCATTAGCATCATGGGTATTCAAAGAATTCATACTAACAACATTGCAATCATGCTCATCACTCACATGTTTAGTGCCAAATATTGTATAGACTTCTTCTTCTAGCACTTGAGCAGAATTTTCCTTACCATCATTCTCACAAAAGATATTAAAAAGATAAAGCGTATGAGACAAACTTAATTCCATTTTTTTAGTTTTCTTTTATAGACTAAACTAGTGATAAAACAAGAAACAAAAAGATTCGATTGCAAGACCTAAAGATATACCTTCAAGCACTCACCTCCCCGGCAACGGCGCCATAAAAGAGCTTGATGTCTACTACACAACGTTCTTCTTGTAGACGTTGTTGGGCCTCCAAGTGCAGAGGTTTGTAGGACAGTAGCAAATTTCCCTCAAGTGGATGACCTAAGGTTTATCAATCCGTGGGAGGCGTAGGATGAATATGGTCTCTCTCAAGCAACCCTGCAACCAAATAACAAAGAGTCTCTTGTGTCCCCAACACACCCAATACAATGGTAAATTGTATAGGTGCCCTAGTTCGGCGAAGAGATCGTGATACAAGTGCAACATGGATGGTAGATATAGGTATTTGTAATCTGAAAATATAAAAACAGCAAGGTAACAAGTGATAAAAGTGAGCGTAAACGGTATTGCAATGCTAGGAAACAAGGCCTAAGGTTCATACTTTCACTAGTGTAAGTTCTCTCAACAATAATAACATAATTGGATCACATAACTATCCCTCAACATGCAACAAAGAGTCACTCCAAAGACACTAATAGCGGAGAACAAATGAAGAGAGTATGGTAGGGTACGAAACCACCTCAAAGTTATGCTTTCTGTTCTATCTATTCAAGAGTCTCTAGTAAAATAACATGAAGCTATTCTTTCCGTTCAATCTATCATAGAGTTCATACTAGAATAACACCTTAAGACACAAATCAACCCTAATGTCGCCTAGATACTCCATTGTCACCTCAAGTATCCGTGGGCATGATTATACGATATCCATCACACAATCTCATATTCATCTATTCAACCAACACAAAGTACTTCAAAGAGTGCCCCAAAGTTTCTACCGGAGAGTCAAGACAAAAACGTGTGCCAACCCCTATGCATAAGTTCATTGAACCAGCAAGTTGATCACCAAAACATACATCAAGTAGATCACGTGAATATCCCATTGTCACAACAGATAAGCACGGCAAGACATACATCAAGTATTCTAAAATCCTTAAAGACTCAATCCGATAAGATAACTTCAAAGGGAAAACTCAATCCATTACAAGAGAGTAGAGGGGGAGAAACATCATAAGATCCAACTATAATAGCAAAGCTCGCGATACATCAAGATCGTATCAACTCAAGAACACGAGAGAGAGAGAGAGAGAGAGAGAGAGAGATCAAACACATAGCTACTCGTACATACCCTCAGCCCCGAGGGTGAACTACTCCCTCCTCGTCATGGATAGCGTTGGGATGATGAATATGGCCACCGGTGATGGGTTCCCCCTCCGGTAGGGTGCCGGAAAGGGCTCCTGAGAGATTTTTGGTGGCTACAGAGGCTTGCGGCGGAGGAACTCCAGATCTATTTTTCGAAGGTTTTAGGGTATATGGACTTATATAGGCGAAAGAAGTCGGTCGGGGAACGCTCGGGGGACCAACGAGACAGGGGGGCATGCCCAGTAGGGGGGGGGCGCCCCCCACCCTCGTTGCCACCTCGAAGCTTCCTTGACTTCAACTCCAAGTCCCCTGGATCACATCCGTTCCAAAAGTAACGCTCCCGAAGGTTTCATTCCGTTTGGACTCCGTTTGATATTCCTTTTCTTCGAAACACTGAAATAGGCAAGAAAACAACAATATAGGCTGGGCCTCCGGTTAATAGGTTAGTCCCAAAAATAATATAAAAGTGTATAATAAAGCCCATAAACATCCAAATAGATAATAAAATAGCATGAATGCTTCATAAATTATAGATACATTGGAGATGTATCAGCATCCCCAAGCTTAATTCCTGCTCGTCCTCGAGTAGGTAAATGATAAAAGAAAGAATTTATGAAGTGTGAATGCTAGCAGGTGCACAAGTTTGATCAATTATAATTTCAATCACCTTTTCTAGCATGATTATATGTCAAACAATAGTTCATCTCATAAAACTTCTCACGATCAAGTAACAAGCTATTCACATGTTAAAGCATAGACCATAAACTTTCTTGAAAACTAGCAAACTTCTTTCTCAGTCGTCAAACAATTACAATTCATCTTATTTCTAGGAAGGGTCTATGTCAGAGCTTTGATTTAGCAAACTCCACCTACTCAACTATCATATAGTCTTCTACAATTGCTAACACTCACGCAATACTTATGGTTATGGAGTTTTTATCGGACACTCAGAAAGATAGGGGCTTATAGTGTTGTCTCCCAACGTATTCACCTTTGGGTGATGTCAACAATAATAGTTCATGCTAACTTACATCCAATTGGATATATATATCAGGATCTTTCCAACACGAGGTGCTTGTCAAAGGATAAAATGAAAAAGGGAAAGGTGAAGATCACCTTGACTCTTGCATAAAGTAAAAGACATAAATTAAAAGATAGGCCCTTCACAGAGGGAAACAGAGGTTGTCATGCGCTTTTATGGTTGGATGCACAAAATCTTAATGCAAAAGAACGTCACTTTATATTGCCACTTGTATATGGACCTTTATTATGCAGTCTGTCGCTTTTATTGCTTCCATAACAAGATCATATAAAGCTTATTTTCTTCACACTAACAAGTCATACGTATTTGGAGAGCAATTTTTATTGCATGCACCAATGACAACTTACTTGAAGTATCTTACTCAAAACATAGGTAGGTATGGTGGACTCTCATGGCAAAAACTAGGTTTAAGGATATTTGGAAGCACAAGTAGTATCTCTACTTGGTGCTAGAAATTTTGGCTAGCATGAGGGGGAAAGGCAAGATCAACATTTTTGAATGATCCATGACAATATACTTTAACTGAGATGTGAGAAAACATAACCCATTATGTTGTCTTCCTTGTCCAACATCATCTCTTTAGCATGTCATACTTCATGAGTGCTCACAATTATAAAAGATTTCTAAGATATTATATTTATATGTGAAATCTCTCTTCCTTCAATATTCTTTCATGAATTGTTCAAATGACCAATACAATGCTTGTTAACCTTCAATAAATTTACAACCTCTATTTCTTAGATGTGAAGTCATTACTACCCATGGGATAAGCAAATGAGAGATATATAATTTCATATTTATGACATTCAACTCATTCAACCATTTACTCACAGGATATAAGTGAAGCACATGAGTAAATGAAAAACTACTCAAAAAAGATATAAGTGAAGATCAATGAGTAGTTAAATAATTATGTAACTATGTGAAGAATCTCTCTCATTTAAGAATTTCAGATCTTGGTATTTTATTCAAACAGCAAGCAAAACAAAATAAATGACGTTGCAAGGATAGCGTAACTCATGTGAAGAAGCAAAAACTTAGGTTCAACCGATACTAACCGATAGTTGTTGAAGAAGAAAGGTGGGATGCCTAATGGGGCATCCCCAAGCTTAGATGCTTGAGACTTCGTATTATCTTGGGGTGCCTAGGTCATTGTCGGTGTCAAAACCGGCGAATCTCGGGTAGGGGGTTCCGAACTGTGCGTCTAGGCGGATGGTAACAGGAGACAAGGGACACGATGTTTTACCCAGGTTTGGGCTTTCTTGATGGAGGTAAAACCCTGCGTCCTGCTTGATTGATATTGATGATGTGGGTATTACAAGAGTAGATCTACCATGAGATCAAGGAGGCTAAACCCTAGAAGCTAGCCTATGGTATGATTGTTGTTCGTCCTATGGACTAAAGCCATCCGGTTTATATAGACACTGAAGAGGGCTAGGGTTACACAGAGTCGGTTACAATGGTAGGAGATCTACATATCCGTATCGCCAAGCTTGCCTTCCACACCAAGGAAAGTCCCATCCGGACACGGGACGAAGTCTTCAATCTTGTATCTTCATAGTCTTGGAGTCCGGCCGATGATGATAGTTCGGCTATCCGGACACCCCCTAGTCCAGGACTCCCACAGTAGCCCCTGAACCAGGCTTCAATGACGATGAGTCCGGCGCGCATGTTGTCTTTGTCATTGCAAGGCGGGTTCCTTCTCCGAATAATTTATAGAAGATTGTGAACACCAGGATAGTGTCCGGCTCTGCAAAATAAATTCCACATACCACCGTAGAGAGAATAGTATTTACACAAGTTCAATCTGCTGACGTATTTGGTGGCGTGACGTCACACCACTACCAAGCCTTTACTCGAATCGTTTTTATTGTACCACCTCAGCGTGTTTAGCGAAGCGGTTTCCTTGGCACGTCTTGTCGAAGCAGAGATCGTGTTCCCCTTATTCCGGGATTCCCATCAATACGGACGTGGGTAACCCAACCGCGCCATTGATTGCGGTGCTTGGGAGATAAGCGAGTTTTATCAGGCCGATGGGGACGCATGTTTCCGTTCGCCCATATAAGGGGATAAAGATCCAACCCTTTTACCTGCACCTTCTTCCTCCTTGGCTTATCCATCTTCGCGAACTCGAGCTCCAGCGCCCAAGTCCGCACATCTCACCTCAACCTTCTCCAACTATGTCCGGAGCGGGAGGCAAGTGGATGGCCTCCTCCGTTACGGAGGGGCACATCCAGAAGCTGCGCAGCGCCGGATATCTGTCCAGCGACATCGCGCACCGGCTCCCCGACAAGGGAGAGCTCATCCCCACCCCCAGACCCCACGAGAGGGTAGTATTTCTTCCCCATTTCCTCCGCGGACTGGGCTTCCCACTCCATCCCTTTGTCCGGGGGCTCATGTTCTACTACGGCCTGGATTTCCATGATCTGGCCCCGAATTTTATCCTCAATATCTCGGTGTTTATCGTCGTGTGTGAGGCTTTCCTCTGCATCCAGCCCCACTTCGGCTTGTGGCTCAAGACCTTCAGTATCAAGCCGAAGGTGGTAAAGGGCATCCAAGCGGAGTGCGGAGGCGCCATGGTGGGCAATATGCCCAACGTTACTTGGCTTGAGGGCACTTTCGTGGAAACCATTAAGGGGTGGCAATTGGAGTGGTTCTATATCACCGAGCCGCGTGACCCTGAATGGGCAGCGGCCCCCGAATTCAGATCTGGCATCCCCATACGGCTCACCTCCTGGAAAGAGAGTAGCCGGACATGGGGTGATTCGGAGGAGCTGACCGGACTCCAAGCCTGCATCAAAAAGCTAGTGAACAAGAAGCTCAAGCTTGTCAACATAGTCCAGGTCATGATTATCCGCCGGATTCTCCCGTGCCAACGACGGGGCTTCAGTATGTGGGAGTTCGATTCAGCGCAGCACCAGACTTTGAGCGGGCTCTTCGACACTACGTACGAAGATGTCTGGAGGGTGCTGTTTAAAGGTGCCGAGGCCCCCGCATCCGCTACCGAAGATCGCGGATTCAGCTCGTAGCGTCCGGCTAGCGAGGTAAGCGATTTTGCCCTTTACAGGACACTTGTTTTCCATAGTTTGACTCTATGCGGGATCTAAACTCCCTCTCCTTTGACAGGACTGGCTGAAGAAGGCTGAACGGACTATCTGTCTGGCCCCATTGCCAGAGGACCCAGCGGACGCCCGTTTAACGGGGCTGCTGGCTCCGGCACCCCACGTGGTGCCGGAGAAGAAGGCCAAGAAGAAGGCCACGGGCACTCGGAAGAGTTCCCGTTTTCAGGTGTCATCGGATGATGACTCCGAGGCAGACTCCTCCCACAAAGGCGAGGAGGAGGAGAAGAAGGCCTCTCCCCCAGCGGGGGGAGGGAAGAAAAGGAAGGCTTCCCCAACGAGGGGGGCCGAAGGGTCCAAGAAGGGAAAGACTCTTCCCCCGGACTGCTCCGCCAACGCCCGTGATGACGACGAGGATTGGCCTCCAAGGGCCAAGCCCTTAGCGAGATCGTAAGTATCCGGACTCCTGAATAACTTCATGGTTTTTCTTTTCGCCACATAGTGTCTTTCTAATGCCGCATACAACCCTGCAGTCCGCCCAAGGATGATTTTCCCGCTTCGTCGAGCGGGTCCTTGGGTGCATCAGATATGGATTCCCTTTCGACCGCCTCCACCCCCCGTGATGCGGACGATGCCAAGGTGGGATCCCGGGAAGGGACCCGCCAGGAGGGGGAGGCCCCGGAGGTGCCGCAGGGCAACCTCCCGGACTTTGCACCGGACAACGCACCGGAACCTGAAGTGGCTCCGGAGTCCGACAGGCGGCCCCTTCGTAAGAAGGGCAAGACCGCGACGGCAGCGGCCTCCATCCAACCGGAGGCGTCGGATATCTTGCTGGAGGCGCTCAACGACGCCTCCATTGAAGAGGGACACCGCACCTTCATGAGTGCGGTGATTCAGAAGGTTCAGTTCGCCAAGAGCGGGCTGACCGAAGCCTGCAGCAGCCTTCTAACAGGCTTTGAGGTAAGAATTTTGATATATGTAGAATAGTACCGCATAGACAGTAGCCCCTGATGCTCGGTTCGGTATTCAGAAAGAAAAGTCGGACTGAGGATCTAAAAAGATATACGCAGGAGTTATGAAATATGTCAATATGGGGTTGCAGGCTGTGCTGCTGACCTCTACCGCACTGACTGCGGAGGTCAATACTTTGAAGCAAAGCCTCGAGCGGTCTGAGAACGAGCTCGACCATGCCAAGAAGTAGCTCGAGGACAAGGAAGGTGAATAACACCATATTTAAGATTGTACCTTATAGAAAAGGATTTGGTTGCAAGAAAATTGACAAGGATAACATGGGTATTGCAGGTGCCACGACCGAGGTGGCGACCCTGAAGGAGGCGGTGTCCGCGGCCGAACGTAATGTGGCCACGGAGCGCACCGAGCGAGAGAAGCAGGAGGCGCAGGTGGCGAAGGTACAATAAGAGCTCTAGGATCTCGTGGAAAAACATGAGAACCTGGAGCGTGACTCGAAGACTCGAGAGTCTGAGCTTGCATCGGCTCTTGAGAGTGCCAAAGCCGCTAAGGCCGAAGCCTACAAGGCCCTCCAAGAAATCGAGGCGTTTAAGAAAATAGCAGCGGGTAAGGCATTTTTCATGCAAAGTAAGCATGTGAGTGTGAATTACCTATCACTTACCCGAATTCGGAGCTCTCCAGGAGCGTTCGCAGATCTTCCTCGCAGCATGTCCGATGCTGCCACTTTCTACCGGGCCGAGGAGGGGAGCTCGACGGAGAAGGTCTTCCGGTCTCAGTATGCTGAGGCCGGACATCCGGTGCCCCTTAGCGACCAGCTAAAGCAGCTGGTCGAGCTCCACAAGGTGGCTGAACAGGCCATGAGGGGCCTCATAGTTTGGCTGTGGCCTAAGGAGGCCGTGCCTGGGAGCTACTTCGGCCTGGTGCAGCGGCTGGTGGATGCGTGTCCATGTGTTGAAGTCATCAAGCACTCCGCCTGTATTGAAGGTGCCCGTCGGGCCCTTGCCCGCGCAAAGGTGCACTGGGGCAAGATGGATGCTGAGAAGCTTGTGACGGACGCGCCACCGCTGGGCAAGGAGTATCGTACTCCCGAGATGTATTATAAGACTGTTCTGAAGGGTGCCCGCACTATTGCGGGTGAGTGCTCCAAAGATGTAATATTTGAGTAGACTCGCATTTCGTTATCCTGTGCGCTGAAAACTTTGTTCATATGCGCTAAGCAACGCTTGTTAATTTAAAATATTACCTTCTATGCGACCGATTATCAAATCTGAGAGATGGCAAGTCGTCGGCTTCGGCCCCCATGCCACGAGTGCTGGGGTGTTGGGGATAAATTTGATCACTCTTGTTCCCATTTTTGGGTCCATCTAGGGAGGCGCTCAACACAACGAACAAGGCAACCAGACTTATAATGCTTGAATACTCTCACTTAGCCATAGAATTCTATATTTTAAATTTTGGCGAAGCCCCTAGTGTTCGGAAGGCCGAATTTGGGGCGCTGTCCACGCCTGGGCCGGACAAAGCCGGTTCCTCGCTCTAAGTGGCATAAGTCTTTAGGGACTCGAAAAAACCTCTCGAACAGCGACTGGCTCTCGCCTCATCATGACGGTCAGTTTTAGCTTTCTCCACTGAGGCGCTCGCCCAGCTCAACTGGGGCGCAATCGCAGTGGTTCTCCCAGTGCTACCTTAGCCGATACAACGGAACATAAGGTACCAAAACATGGGAGCCGGGCAAACCCAACTATTGACCCAAGACATGATTCGGAGCCGATGCATATAATGCTATAAGTTCGGGGTGCCGCACTTGTGAAAGTGTTCGGACTTATCGCACCATGATGCGGGAAACATAAGCCCCTGGTGTATTTAGCCGTACCAAAGTGTACGGATGCAACATGTCATAAATGAACATATGTATAAGAAAGGAATGCAATTGTAAGCAAAAAGGTGCATTGTTTATTCAAGAAATACTGCTGTGAATGCAGAACGATACAAATGGTGCGATAAGCAAGGGATGGGACTATTAAACATGTCCCCCTCCAGGGGTAGGCTGCGGAATGGTGTATAAAACAGATTTAATGCTCATAATGGAGACCACCTGGATATTCGTCGTAGCCTTTCTCCTTCCCTGGCTGTTGCATCGTGAGTTCGGTAGGTCTACTGCCGGACAGGGCCTCTGATGAACGGGGTCCTGTGGGTAAAAAAAAGAAAAGAAAAAAGAACGACACACTTGAGAGCCCGTGGTGTGGTTAAGCCACATTCTGGGCCTATCATGGTCGTGCCCCTCCCCCTATGCCCATGGTATCTTCAGAGCGTAATGATGTACGCGAAGGACCCGTCTTGAACTTTTGTAGGGGCTGGGGTTGGAGCCGCATTGCTACGCGTGCTCGGAACGTGCCAGGTGGTCTTGTTGTAGGCTACTCCCGGCGCGTTTAGCCGTGTCTGGTCGCTTAATGGCGGGACTCGAGAATTGCCTTAAGAGGCTGCACTGTACTTCTGCCGCGAGAGCCGCTGTATGTTCCTCCGTTCGGAGAGAGCATTCAGTGTTTCCGTTGACCGTGATGACTCCTCGAGGGCCTGGCATCTTGAGCTTAAGGTATGCGTAGTGCGGTACCGCATTGAACTTAGCAAACGCGATGCATCCGAGCAGAGCATGATAGCCGCTGCGGAACAGAACTATGTCGAAGATTAACTCTTCGCTTCGGAAGTTATCCGGGGATCCGAATACCACTTCTAGTGTAACTGAGCCTGTACAATTGGCCTTTACACCTGGTATGACGCCTTTAAAGGTCGTCTTTGTAGGTTTAATCCTTGAGGGGTCTATGCCCATTTTGCGCACTGTATCCTGATAAAGCAGGTTCAGGCTGCTGCCGCCGTCCATCAGGACTCTGGTGAGGTGAAATCCATCAATGATTGGGTCTAAAACCAATGCGGCGAATCCGCCGTGGCGGATGCTGGTGGGGTGGTCCCTTCGGTCAAAAGTGATTGGGCAGGAGGACCATGGATTTAACTTCGGGGAAACTGGCTCCATCGCGTATACATCCCTGAGTGCATGCTTCCGCTCCCTTTTGGGTATGTGGGTTGCGTATATCATGTTCACCGTCCGCACTTGTGGGGGGAAACCCTTCTGTCCTCTATTGTTCGGCGGTCGGGTCTCTTCCTCGTCATCGCTATGCAGCCCCTTGTCGTAGTTTTCGGCAATTAACTTGCCTGCCTGCTTGAATACCCAACAGTCCATGTTGGTGTGGTTAGCTGGCTTTTCGGGGGTGCCGTGTATCTGGCACGAGCGGTCGAGTATTCGGTCCAAATTGGACGGACCCGGAGTAGTTCTTTTGAATGCCTTTTTCCGTTACCCGGGCTTAGAGCCTCTGAATCCGGCATTGACTGCCGTATCCTTACTATTGTCGCCATTAATGCGGCGTTTGTTTTTGTTGCGACGTGACCTGCCATCGCGGTCCTTGATATCCGGACTGCCAGAATTTTTACTGAGGTTGTTGCTGCGTGCTAGCCAGCTGTCCTCACCCGCGCAGAAGAGGGTCATGAGTGATGTGAGGGCTGCCATGGATTTCGGCTTTTCCTGTCCCAGGTGCCGGGCAAGCCACTCGTCGCGGATGTTATGTTTGAAAGCCGCGAGGGCCTCCGCATCCAGACAATCGACGATATGATTTTTCTTGGTTAAGAACCGTGTCCAGAATTGTCTGGACGATTCGTCTGGCTGCTGAATTATATGGCTTAGGTTGTCAGCGTCTGGTGGTCGCACGTACGTGCCTTGGAAGTTATCGAGGAATGCGGCTTCCAGGTCTTCCCAGCTCCCAATTGACTCTGCTGGCAAGCTGTTAAGCCAATGCCGGGCTGGTCCTTTAAGCTTGAGTGGGAGATATTTGATGGCGTGGAGATCATCACCGCGGGCCATGTGGATATGAAGGAGATAGTCCTCGATCCAAACCGCGGGGTCTGTTGTGCCATCATAAGATTCAATGTTCACGGGTTTAAACCCTTCGGGGATTTGATGATCCATTACTTCATCTGTGAAGCATAGTGGGTGTGCGGCGCCTCTGTTTTGGGCAATATCACGACGGAGTTCAAAAGAGCTTTGTATATTTTGTTCGGCCCGGCCGGACTTACTGTGTCCGGCACGACGGTTGTCGTCGCGTATCATGGGGCGCCCACGCGATCTATAGATCGATCTTGATTGTCTTGCCTTATCCTCCAATATATCTCGCAAGTCCGGAGCATTCCCCTATGGCCTTGTGCTTTTCGAGCGATGCCGAGGTACGGTTCTGGTGGAGGGCCTAGAGGCCTCTCTGTCGAGGCCACGGGGTGGTCGGTCAGCCGTATTGTCTGCTGGTGATGCAGGTTCATATGCCTCCTCTAATCGGCCGCAAGGACTTCAGTCCATCTGTCGGCTAGCAGATCTTGATCAGCTCTAAGATGCTGCTGCTTTTTCTTGAGGTTGTTTGCCGTGGCCATAAGCCTGCGTTTAAAACGCTCTTGTTCGACGGGATCCTCAAGCACGACGAATTCATCGTCGTCGAGGCTTGCCTCATCTTCGAAGGGAGGCATGTAATCCTCTACTTCTTTGTCTGCTGCTTTCTCATGAGGGTTGGTGTCTCCGTCCTCCTGCGCTGAATCTTGCTGGAGGTTGTTGACTTCGGCACTTTCTGGGGTGTTATTATCTCCGGTGCCGGAATCTCCATTCTTGCTGTGGCGGGATTTAGAGCGGCGCCGCTGAAGCTGGCGCTTGGGCTGTTTCTTGGAAGGGTCATCCTCCGCTGTTCCTTCTCCATTCCCTTCCTTTGGGATATCCACCATGTATATGTCATATGATGAGGTGGCTTTCCAGTGCCCAGTAGGTGCTGGTTCTTGGTCGTATCCTGCATCGTCGTCCATACCGTCGATGTCTTCGGAGTCGAAGTCTAGCATGTCGGTTAGATCATCGACAGTGGCTACTAAGTGGGTGGTGGGTGGGCTTTGAATTTCTTCGTCGTCCGCATCCCAACCGTCCTGACCGCAGTCCGGCCAGGGCTCTCCTGATAATGAGAGATACTTTAGCGAACTCAAGATGTCGCCAAAAGGTGAGTGTTGAAAGATGTCCGCAGCGGTGAACTCCATGACCGGCGCCCAATCGGATTCGATTGGGGGGGCGCGGGAGGTTCGGAGTTCGGCGAGGAGTCCGGCACCTCGGACTCACGAGCTTCATGAGGGACAAGGTCAGTGTTCGGCTCTATCGCCGTAGAGGTTGCAGCCCCCGAGGCGGTGTCTAGCCACCCGTCCTCGATCTGCGCAGCCGCCTCCGAATTGAAGATCGGAGCGGACTCGTGTGCATCCTCCAGGTTACTGTCCGACTGCAGAGCTAAGTCATGCCCGTCGTGACAGTGCGGCACGCTCGGCTGTGGCTCGAATCCATCGAAGATCAAGTCCCCACGGATGTCAGCCGTGAAGTTCAAACTTCCAAATCTGACCTGACGGCCAGGGGCGTAGCTTTCGATCTGCTCCAGATGGCCAAGCAAATTGGCCCGCAGTGCAAAGCCGCCGAATACAAAGATCTGTCCGGGGAGGAAGGTCTCACCCTGGACTGCGTCTTTGTTGATGATCGAAGAAGCCATCGAGCCTATCGGTGACAACACAGAGGAACTCTCAATGAAAGCACCAATGTTGGTGTCAAAACCGGCGGATCTCGGGTAGGGGATCCCAAACTGTGCGTCTAGGCGGATGGTAACAGGAGACAAGGGACATGATGTTTTACCCAGGTTCGGGCCCTCTTGCTGGAGGTAAAACCCTACGTCCTGCTTGATTGATATTGATGATGTGGGTATTACAAGAGTAGATCTACCACGAGATCAAGGAGGCTAAACCCTAGAAGCTAGCCTATGGTATGATTGTTGTTCGTCCTACGGACTAAAGCCATCCGGTTTATATAGACACCGGAGAGGGATAGGGTTACACAGAGTCGGTTACAATGGTAGGAGATCTACATATCCGTATCGCCAAGCTTGCCTTCCACGCCAAGGAAAGTCCCATCCGGACACGGGACGAAGTCTTCAATCTTGTGTCTTCATAGTCTTGGAGTCCGGCCGATGATGATAGTTCGGCTATCCGGACACCCCCTAGTCCAGGACTCCCTCAGTCATCCCCAAGCTTGAGATTTTGTGTATCCTTAATTCCTTTTATATCTCGGTTTCCTAAATCTCAAAAGCTTCATCCACACCAAACTCAACAAGAACTCGTGAGATAAGTTAGTACAAACCAATGCAAAAACCTTATCATTTTCTACTGTAACATATCACTAAAATTATTATTCAACATTGCATACTAAATGTCTCTGCATATTTAATACTTCTATCCTCAAGTAGAATCATTAAACAAGCAAACATATGCAAACAATGCAAACATAACAGCAATCTGCCAAGACAGTATAGTCTGTAAAGAATGCAAGATTCTTCATACTTCCCTAACTCCACAAATTATGACAAAAATACTAAGATGTAGAAGATTTATCAGATCTCATTATGCAAAAAGTTTCAACATTATATCATTGTCTGACTTTTCTCGGAAATTATTGCAACAGCGGTAAACTTTCTGTTTTCAAACAGCAACATGTATACTTGCAAAATAAGCATGATAAAGGCTATCCTTGACATTTTTATTGAAAATATATATGCAAAACATTATTCTAAATAAAATCAAGCAAATACTAACAAAAGATAATGACACTCCAAGCAAAACACATATCATGTGGTGAATAAAAATATAGCTCCAAGTAAAGTTATCGATGAACGAAGACGAAAGACGGGATGCCATCCGGGGCATCCCCAAGCTTAGGCTCTTGGTTGTCCTTGAATATTACCTTCGGATGCCTTTGGCATCCCCAAGATTAGGTTCTTTCCACTCCTTATTCCATAGTCCATCGAATCTTCACCCAAAACTTGAAAACTTCACAACACAAAACTCAACACAAAACTCGTAAGCTACGTTAGTATAAGAAAATAACACCACCACTTAGGTACTGTTGTGAACTCATTCTAAATTCATATTGGTGTAACATCTACTGTATTCCAACTTATCTATGGTTCATACCCTCCGATACTACTCATAGATTCATCAAAATAAGCAAACAACACATAGAAAACATAATCTCTCAAAAACAGTCTATAGTAATCTGTATCATTCGAATACTTATGTAACTCCAAAAATTATGAAATAAATTGGTAGACCTGAGGAATTTGTATATTAATCATCTGCAAAAAGAATCAACCTAAAATCACTCTCCAGTAAAAAAATGGCAGCTAATCTCGTGAGCGCTAAAGTTTCTGTTTTTTACAGCAAGATCATATAGACTTCACCTGAGTCGTCCCAAAGGTTCTACTTGGCACAAACACTAACTAAAACATAAAACCACATCTAACCAGAGGCTAGATGAATTATTTATTACTAAACAGGAACAAAAAGCAAGGAAAAAAATAACATTGGGTTGCCTCCCAACAAGCGCTATCGTTTAACGCCCCTAGCTAGGCATGATGATTTCAATGATGCTCACATAAAAGATAAGAATTGAAACATAAAGAGAGCATCATGAAGAATATGACTAGCACATTTAAGTCTAACCCACTTCCTATGCATAGGGATTTTGTGATCAAACAACTTATGGGAACAATAATCAACTAGCATAGGAAGGCAAAACAAGCATAACTTCAAGATTTTCAACACATAGAGAGGAAACTTGATATTATTGCAATTCCTACAAGCATATGTTCCTCCCTCATAATAATTTTCAGTAGCATCATGAATGAATTCAACAATATAACCAGCACCTAAAGCATTCTTTTCATGATCTACAAGCATAGAAAATTTTCTACTCTCCACATAAGCAAAATTCTTCTTATGAATAATAGTGGGAGTAAACTCAACAAAATAACTATCATGTGAGGCATAATCCAATTGAAAATTAAAATCAAGATGACAAGTTTCATGGTAATAATTATTCTTTATATCATACATGTCATCACAGTAATCATCATAGATAGAAACTTTTTCTCATAATCAATTGGAACCTCTTCCGAAATAGTGGATTCATCACTAAATAAAGTCATGACCTCTCCAGATCCACTTTCATAAATATTATAAGATTAAACACCCTCCAAAATAGTGGGATCATTACTTCCTAAAGTTGACACTCTTCCAAACCCACTTTCATCAATATAATCATCATAAATAGGAGGCATGCTATCATCATAATAAATTTGCTCATCAAAATTTGGGGGACAAAAAATGTCATCTTCATCAAACATAGCTTCCCCAAGCTTGTGGCTTTGCATATCATTAGCATCATGGGTATTCAAAGAATTCATACTAACAACATTGCAATCATGATCATCACTCACATATTTAGTGCCAAATATTTTATAGACTTCTTCTAGCACTTGAGCACAATTTTCCTTACCATCATTCTCACAAAAGATATTAAAAAGATAAAGCGTATGAGACAAACTCAATTCCATTTTTTAGTTTTCTTTTATAGACTAAACTAGTTATAAAACAAGAAACAAAAAGATTCGATTGCAAGATCTAAAGATATACCTTCAAGAACTCACCTCCCCGGCAACGGCGCAAGAAAAGAGCTTGATGTCTACTACACAACCTTCTTCTTGTAGACGTTGTTGGGCCTCCAAGTGCAGAGGTTTGTAGGACAATAGCAAATTTCCCTCAAGTGGATGACCTAAGGTTTATCAATCTGTGGCAGGCGTAGGATGAAGATGGTATTGCAATGCTAGGAAACAAGGCCTAAGGTTCATACTTTCACTAGTGCAAGTTCTCTCAACAATAATAACATAATTGGATCACATAACTATCCCTCAACATGCAACAAAGAGTCACTCCAAAGACACTAATAACGGAGAACAAATGAAGAGATTATGGTAGGGTTCTATCTATTCAAGAGTCCGTAGTAAAATAACATGAAGCTATTCTTTCCGTTCAATCTATCATAGAGTTCTTACTAGAATAACACCTTAAGACACAAATCAACCAAAACCCTAACGTCACCTAGATACTCCATTGTCACCTCAAGTATCCGTGGGCATGATTATACGATATGCATCACACAATCTCAGATTCATCCATTCAACCAACACAAAGTACTTCAAAGAGTGCCCCAAAGTTTCTACCAGAGAGTCAAGACGAAAACGTGCGCCAACCCCTATGCATAAGTTCATTGAACCTGCAAGTTTATCACCAAAACATACATCAAGTAGATCACGTGAATATCCCATTGTCACCACAGATAAGCACGGCAAGACATACATCAAGTGTTCTCAAATCCTTAAAGACTCAATCTGATAAGATAACTTCAAAGGGAAAACTCAATCCATTACAAGAGAGTAGAGGGGGATAAACATCATAAGATCCAACTATAATAGCAAAGCTCGCGATACATCAAGATTTGTATCACCTCAAGAACATGAGAGAGAGATATCAAACACATAGCTACTGGTACATTCCCTCAGCCCCGAGGGTGAACTACTCCCTCCTTGTCATGGATAGCGTCGGGATGATGAAGATGGCCACCGGTGATGGGTTCCCCCTTCGGCAGGGTGCCAGAAATGGCTCCCGAGAGGTTTTTGGTGGCTACAGAGGCTTGCGGCGGCGGAACTCCAGATCTATTTTGCTCTCCGAAGGTTTTAGGGTATATGGACTTATATAGGCAAAAGAAGTCGGTCGGACGACGCTCGAGGACCCACGAGACAGGGGGCGCGCCCAGTAGGGGGGCGCCCCCCACCCTCGTGGCCACCTCGAAGCTTCCTTGACTTCGACTCCAAGTCTCCTGGAACACATCCATTCCAAAAATAATGCTCCCAAAGGTTTCATTCCGTTTGGACTCCGTTTGATATTCCTTTTCTTCGAAACACTGAAATGGGCAAGAAAACATCAATATGGGTTGGGCCTCCGGTTAATAGTTTACTCCCAAAAATAATATAAAAGTGTAAAATAAAGCCCATAAACATCCAAAATAGATAATAAAATAGAACGAATGCTTCATAAATTATAGATACGTTGGAGACGTATCAAGTCTCATCCCGACTTCTGGGGGAATCATAGTCTCCATCATCCTTTCCTCACTGGGACAATGCTCTAATAATGAAGATCATCACACTTTTATTTACTTACAACTCAAGAATTACAACTCGATACTTAGGACAAAATATGACTCTATGTGGATGCCTCCGGCGGTGTACCGGAATATGCAATTAATCAAGAATGACATGTATAAAAGAATTATGAATGGTGGATTTGTCACAAATACGATGTCAACTGCATGATCATGCAAAAGCAATATGACAATGGTGGATCGTGTCATAATAAACGAAACGGTGGAAAGTTGCATGGCAATATATCTCGGAATGGCCATGGAAATGCCATAATAGGTAGGTATGGTGGTTGTTTTGAGGACGGTATATGGTAGGTGTATGATACCGGTGAAAGTTGCGCGGCACAAGAGAGGGTAGCAATGGTGGAAGGGTGAGAGTGTGTATAATCCACGGACTCAACATTAGTCATAAAGAACTCACATACTTATTGCAAAAATTTATTAGTTATCGAAACAAAGTACTACACGCATGCTCCTAGGGGATAGATTGGTAGGAAAAAACCATCGCTCGTCCCCGACCGCCACTCATAGAAGACAATCAATAAATAAATCATGCTCCAGCTTCATCACATAACGGTTCACCATACGTGCATGCCATGGGAATCACAAACTTTATAACAAGTATCTCTCAAATTCACAACTTTCAACTAGCATGACTCTAATATTACCACCCTCATATCTCAAAACAATCATCAAGTATCAAACTTCTCATAGTATTCAATGCACTTTATATGATTGTTTTTATTATACCTATCTAGGATGCTCATCATATTAGGACCAATTTTATAACCAAAGAAAATTACCATGCTATTCTAAAAGACTCTCAAAATAATATAAGTGAAGCATGAGAGATCAATAAATTCTATAAAATAAAACCACCACCATGCTCTAAAAAGGTATAAGTGAAGCACTAGAGAAAAAGACAAACTACTCCAAAAGATATAAGTGAAGATCAATGAGTAGTTGAATAATTATGCAACTATGTGAAGACTCTCTAACATTTAAGAATTTAGGATCTTGGTATTTTATTCAAACAGCAAGCAAAACAAAACAAAAGAAAATGACGCTCCAAGCAAAACACATATCATGTGGTGAATAAAAATATAGCTCCAAGTAAAGTTACTGATGAACGAAGACGAAAGAGGGGATGCCTTCCGGGGCATCCCCAAGCTTAGGATCTTGGTTGTCCTTGAATATTACCTTGGGGTGCCATGGTCATCCCCAATCTTAGGCTCTTGCCACTCCTTATTCTGTAGTCCATTGAAACTTCACCCAGAACTTGAAAACTTCATAACACAAAACTCAACAGAAAATCTCATAAGCTTCGTTAGTATAAGAAAATGAAACCACCACTTAGGTACTGTTGTGAACTCATTATAATTTCATATTGGTGTAATATCTACTGTATTCCAACTTCTGTATGTTTCATACCCTCCGATACTACTCATAGATTCATCAAAATAAGCAAACAACACATAGAAAATAGAATCTGTCAAAAACAGAACAGTCTGTAGTAATCGGTAACTCTAGAATACTTATGTAACTCAAAAAATCCTACCAAATTAGGAAAACCTGAGTAATTTGTGTACCAATCCAGAGCAAAAATAATCAGATCAAAATCAAGTTTCTGTTAATTATCGAAACTAATTTACTGAGCGCAAAAGTTTCTGATTTTCAGCAGGATCAACACAACTATCACCGTAAGCTATCCTAAAGGTCTTACTTGGCACTTTATTGAAACAAAAGCTATAAAACATGATTACAACAATATTATAATCATGTGGACACACAAAAACAGTAAGGGTAAATATTGGGTTGTCTCCCAACAAGCGCTTTTCTTTAATGCCTTTCTGATGACAATGATGCTCACATAAAAGATAAGAATTGAAACATAAAGAGAGCGTCATGAAGAATATGACTAGCATATTTAAGTCTAACCCGCTTGAAAGTGCGTTTAGTCGACTAGAGCAGATTGAATAGGAGATTCTTAAGAAATCTTCAATGAGGAATTTCAAGGTGAGGAAAGTCCTAAGCGAAGAACTACTTGCAGCGGAATAAGTACTCAAGTATAAGCAAAGCAGAGTAACAGCATAGTCATCATGATGAAATGAAAGACACACACTGAGTACAGAAAGCGTAAACACAAGATAAGCAGGATGAAGACAAACAGGCTGAAGAATTAGGATTGAGGAAATAGAGAAAGTCTTTAGTCAATGTCTTCAAGCAGTAATGATCAGGTACATCAACACATAACTCAGGAAATGAAAGGGTTGAGGAAATAGAACCAGTTGGCTTGATGAAGACAATGATTTGTTCGACCAGTTCCAACTGCTATGATAGTTGTATGTCTGGTTGGAGCGTCTGAGTATTTAAACTCGAGGACACACAGTCCGCACTGTATTCTCCTTGAGCTAAGATCACGCAAATCTCGCTCAACAGTAGTGGCAAGTCTTCACAGGTGACTTCCAAACCATCACAGACTAGGTCACTCGGTAATCCACAATTCCTTTTGGATGCTCAGACCATGACGCCTAACTATCTGGAGGATACATAGTCCTCAAAGGTAACAAGCATCGGTTCCACACAGGAACAATCTCTTCAGTGATGCTCAATCACTTTGGGGTTTGTAGGTTTGTGTTTGGGATTTGGGTTTTTCCTCACTTGATGATTTTCACTCAAAATCCTCGTAGGATGGGATGCTCTCAAATGACAAGTGTCAGTTTCTCTCGGAGCAGCCAACCAGCTAGTAGTTGTAGGGGGCGGCTATTTATAGCCTAGGGAGCAGTCCGACATGATAAGACATAAATGCCCTTCAATGATATGATCGTTAGGTGGTATATATTTTGGAACGGCTAGCGCGCAGCTCAGCAATGGTCGGATATTTTGAGGTTCGAATTCCTCAGAGCTATCATGTTCCTCACTGTGTAGGCAATCCGCACTGGTGAATTCCTAACTCCTCGGTCAAAAAAAAATTCCTCAGAGACCAGAAGATCTTCGTCTCTGTCACTGAAGAAATTGACTGAACTGATATGAAATTTCCAATGGTTTAACTCGAAGGATTGGGTAGGTGTAGGATTTTGAGATGAGCATCACTTGGAATTCCAATTCCTTAGTATTACCTCAACCCCCTTTAACAGTACGGTGTTTCCTATGACTCAAGAAAGAGAAAATGAAACTATGAAAACAAAAGTCTTCACGCTTCAGATTCCTCGTATGAATATCGAGTCTTCATGGTCACACCATTTTCTTCACTTTCAAAGTCTTCAGGAGAACCGAAGTCTTCAGCCGAAGACATTCATTTTTAGGGGTCGACTTTCACTATAAATATCAAACTCCTCATTGACTTATAGAGCCTGTGTACACTCACAAACATATTAGTCCCTTAACCTATAAGTCTTTAATACACCAAAATCACTAAGGGGCACTAGATGCACTTACAATCTCCCCCTTTTTGGTGATTGATGACAATATAGGTTAAGTTTTCAACGGGGATAAACATATGAAATGAAAGTACTCAAAATTGAGGAATTTGATTGCAGAAAAACAAAGCAAAAGTATCTGCTCACCATTGGACTTAAGTTTACAACTCGATCAACAAGAATCTTCAGAAGAGCGAGAGTTGCAACTTAACAAAAAAATACCCATATATATAGAACCGCTTGAAGACTAACTCAAGTTTTTCTCCCCCTTTGTCATCAAATGACCAAAAGGGATGAAAAGTGAGGACTAACGCCCCTGAAGAATTTCTTCACAAAGTAGATGGAGGAGCGCCAGCGTCGTTGGGGTCGTCGGTTGGAGTAGGGCCTGCCGCAGTGTCGTCAAGATCTTCATTTTCATCAGTGCCGCGGTACGAGGAATATGAACTGGCCACCAAGGGAGGAACTTCGACCTTCTTGAATTTCTTTGGTGGAGGCATAGCCTAGCCAAAATCCTCCTTGAATCCCATCTGCTTGAGATCCTCATCACCGTAAAGGTGAGTCAATATAGCCCAGGTGCAATCGAACATTTCGTTGAGGTAGTAGTGGTTCTTCTTCACTGAATTATAAGTGGCAGTCATATTGTGAAGAATTGAACCAAACTGGCGTTTCACCCATTTGTGATTGCGATCCATCTTCTGATGAAGACTAAGGAGAAACTCACAATCAGTCATCACCCTTGGAGCTGTTGCGTGAGGACTTTGCTTTGAAGCATTTGCGGCAGTATCATGAGTGGCAGAATCATCATTGGTGGAGTATGAAGCAGCTTTGCGGAACTGTCCATCCAATGGACGAATGCCCTCATCAATGACAGGAGTGGCCTTGCCCTTCTCATCAGCTGAGGAAAATGTCCGTCTGAGGACTTCAATCGGGGGCAGGAAGCTTCCATGGTTGAGTGTATCAGCTTTGTAGTTGAGTGAAGATCTTGTTCTAAGTAATCTCATGATCCATGGAGCGTAAGGCTTCAGCTCAAACGGGGACATAGCGACATTTGCCAGAGTCCTCATGAAGAAATCATGATGATTCACGGGAATACCGTGCATGCTGTTGAATAACAGATTCTTCATGATGCCAACGACTTCCTCATCATTTGAGTCATGGATTAGGGGGTATCCGGAGAGGCGGACTATATACCTTGGCCGGACTGTTGGACTATGAAGATACAAGATTGAAGACTTCGTCCCATGTCCGGATGGGACTCTCCTTTGCGTGAAAGGCAAGCTTGGCGAATCGGATATGTAGATCTCCTTCTCTATAACTGACTCTGTGTAACCCTAGCCCCCTCCGGCGTCTATATAAACCGGAGGGTTTAGTCCATAGGACAAGAACAATCATAATCATAGGCTAGCTTCTAGGGTTTAGCCTCTACGATCTCGTGGTAGATCAACTCTTGTAATACTCATATCATCAAGATCAATCAAGTAGGAAGTAGGGTATTACCTCCATCAAGAGGGCCCGAACCTGGGTAAACATCGTGTCCACAGCATCCTGTGACCATTAGCCTTAGACGCACAGTTCAGGACCCCCTACCCGAGATCCGCCGATTTTGACACCGACATTGGTGCTTTTATTGAGAGTTCCACTGTGTCGTCGCGATAAGGCTCGATGGCCCCTTTAATCATCTTCAACGACGCAGTCCAAGGGGAGGTTTTCCCTCCTGGATAGATCTTCGTATTCGGTGGCTTCACACTGTGGGCCAATTCACTTGGCCATCTAGAGCAGATCGACAGCTACGCCCCTGGCCACCAGGTCAGGTTTGGAAACCTAAACTACACTTCTGACATCCGCGGAGACTTGATCTTCAGCGGATTCGAGCCCATGCCAGGTGCACCGGACAGTCACGACGAGCATGACCTAGATCTGCCACCGGACAGTACTCGGGTTATCGCGCCTACGGCCGCTCCGGGAAACAATCCGGAGCAGATTGTGCCATCCAAGGAGGGGTGGATGGACCCCGCCATGGAGGTAGCACACTCATCGGCCTTGGAGCTGAACACTCCTCCCATCTCCTATGAGGTCAGTACCCTCGGACCCCCGGACTCGTCTCTGGCTACAGGATCCGAACCGCGTACGCCCGTGCCTATCAAATCTTTCAGCACTCGCCCTTGGGCAGCATGCTAAGCTCATTAAAGTCTCTCTCTTTGCCAGGAGACTCTTGGCCGAACTATGTCCGGCTCGAGTGGGAAGCGGACGACGAAGAAATTCGACACCCACCCACCACCCACTTAATAGCCATTGTCGATGACTTAACCGACACGTTGGATTTCGACTCCAAAGACATCGATGGTACCCACGGCGATGCGGGAGAAGAACAGGAACCACCGCCCACCGGGCGCTGGACTGCCACCTCATCATATGATATATATATATGGTGGACACGCCAAAATAAGGCGATGGTGAGGACACAACAAAGGATAAACCCTCGATAAGCCACCAAAGCGACGTCATAGACGCCGCTCTAAATCCAGCCAGAGTAAAAACAACGCAAGAAAGAATAACACCCCAGTCGACTATAATGGAAACAATGACTCCATGGACCCAGCGATGGAGCAGGACGAGCCAGGGGGCGAGGAACATAGTCCGGAGCTGATGTCAGATGACGCTGATCCCGAGGGAAAAATTCAACAACATGTCTCCAGAAAAGAGAACAGTCCGGACGATGATGCATTCGTCATCCCGGAAAAACGCTTGGAACAAGAGAACCTCCAGCGAAGGCTTATTGCCGCGGTGAGGAGCTTGAAGAAACAGAAGCAAAGGCTTAAAGCCGCGCAGGATACACTCAACCGCAGATGGAACAAAGCGCTCGACAATGAAGACATATATGGTGATAATCGCCACACAAAGAGCTACCCAAAGCGCAAGCTACTGCCCGAATTCAACGATGAGGCCATAGAGCCCATTCCGCTGAAAAATAATACGGCCGATCAGCAGGACCGACCACCCCGTGGCCGTGATAGAGCGGCTACTGATGCCACACTCAATCCGGCACACGATCTACACGAGCTCCTCAACAAAAAAGCCAGCATATCCAGGTCCATCTTTGGATCTAGAAAACATGGCCTGGCGCAGGATCATGGCCACCAAAATGATCGTACTGATGCAATACTAGCTCGGAATCGACACCCAACACAACAACCGTCGACAGCACACCATGACACATCCAAATACAGGGGTGCCACGCACCCCCTGTGCTTCACCGATGAGGTACAGGATCATGAATTTCCAGAGGGATTTAAACCCGTAAATATAGAGGCATACGACAGAACGATAGAGCCTGGGGTCTAGATTGAGGACTTTATCCTCCATATCCACATGGCTTGCGGAGATGATCTCCACGCCATTAAATATCTGCCCCTCAAGTTAAAAGGACCAACTCGGCATTGGTCGAAAAGCCTCCCGGAAAACTCCATCGAAAGTTGGGAGGAACTTGAGGATGCTTTCAGGGCCAATTTTCAAGGGACATATGTCCGACCTCCGGATGCAGACGACCTAAATCACATAATCCAACAGCCCGGAGAGTCAGCCCGAAAGCTTTGGAACAGATTTCTTACTAAGAAGAATCAAATCGTCGATTGTCCGGATGCCGAAGCCTTGGCGGCTTTCAAGCATAGTATCCGAGACGAGTGGCTCGCCAGACACCTCGACCAAGAAAAGTCGAGGACAATGGCAGCCCTTACAAGCCTTATGACCCGCTTTTGCGCGGGCGAAGCCAACTGGTTGGCCCGTAGCAGCACCAGCGACCCGGGCACATCCAAAGTTAGGGATGGCAACGGGAAGCCACGACGCAATAAAAACAAGCATCGAAACAATGAAGACAGCCCAGACAATATGGCGGTCAATGCTGGATTCAGGGGCTCTCGATTCGGTCAACGGAAGAAGCCATTTAAAGGCATTAGAGATGGACCGACCAGCCTAAATAAGATCCTAGACAAGTTATGTCAGATTCATGGCACCTCCGAAAAGCCTGCAAACCACACCCACAGAGAGTGCTGGGTTTTCAAGCAGGCCAGCAAGCTCAATGCCGAACACAGGGGGAGGGAGACGCCAAGTGAAGACGAGGATGAGCCTTGCCAGCCGAATATTGGGGGACAGAAAAAATTCCCACCAGCAGTCAAAACAGTGAATATGATATACGCAACTCACATTCCAAAGAGAAGGCGCAAACACGCACTCCGAGACGTATACGCTGCAGAACACATTGCCCCCAAATACAATTCCTGGTCGGCCTGCTCGATCACCTTTGATCGCAGGGATCATCTGACTAGTATCCGACACTGAGGATCGGCTGCCTTAGTGCTTGACCCAATCATCGATGGATACCATCTCACTAGAGTCCTCATGGACGGCGGCGGTATTCTTAACCTGATATATCAGGACACTATCCGCAAAATGGGGATAGACCCGTCAAGAATCAGCCAAAGTAATACTACCTTTAAAGGAGTGATACCAGGCGTCGAGGCCCGCTGCACGGGCTCTCTAATACTAGAGGTTGTATTCGGTTCTCCCAACAACTTCAGAAGCGAAGAACTAATCTTCGATATCGCTCCATTCAGAAGCGGCTATCATGCACTACTTGGGAGAACGGCCTTTGCTCGTTTCAATGTAGTACCACACTACGCCTACCTCAAGCTTAAGATGCCTGGTCCACGTGGCATCATTACAGTTAGCTCAAATACCGAGCGCTCCCTACGTGCGGAAGATTACGTGGCAGCTCTAGCAGCCAAACACTAAGCGGCCCCTCCAACCAGAATTGGTCGTCAGGACCACGGACACGGTCATATGAGTCCGGCGTCCCACCAGGTGTAAAACCTCAGATGAACCTGAGCTTGGGTTGATATACCCCCATAGGTGGTGCTAGGGGCTGCTCACAAGAAAAAGCCCATAGTTCGGCTCGACACTATTAATATAATAATATATTGAATTCTCATGGTTTGTTTAGATTAACCACTTCTTGGCACGAATTTTTTTACCAAGGTTTGTTTTCCTTCTTACAGATGATCATCGTGCTACACCCTTCCAGACTACGGCACAATGAAGATAAAGGCGCAAACGTGCAGTAGGGCCCCGCTCAAAGGTTTCTATTTAGATTAAGAGCCTGCGTAAACCTTTTTACTATCTCTTGTTGCTTCATACCCTCCAGACATTTACCGGAAAGGGATACTGGCATTCTTGACATTTGGTCACGCCAGATTATCGCACGTATCTGGAAACACACGGTTCATTATCAAGGGCGTTACTCAGCCCAGTATATGTAATAAAGTTCAAATACCTTAGGAAGTGTTCGGTGTCGCGAGTTTGGCCTTATATGCATCAGCTCCGAATCATGTCTTTGGTCAAATGTTGGGTTTGCCCGGCTCCCGTTGTCGGTGTCAAAACCGGCGGATCTCGGGTAGGGGGTCCCGAACTGTGCGTCTAAGGCTAATGGTAACAGGAGACTGGGGACACGATGTTTACCCAGGTTTGGGCCCTCTCGATGGAGGTAATACCCTACTTCCTGCTTGATTGATCTTGATGATATGAGTATTACAAGAGTTGATCTACCACGAGATCGTAGAGGCTAAACCCTAGAAGCTAGCCTAAAATTATGATTGTTGTTCTACGGACTAAATCCTCCGGTTTATATAGACCGGAGGGGGCTAGGGTTACACAGAGTCGGTTACGGAGAAGGAGATCTAACATCCGAATCGCCAAGCTTGCCTTCCACGCAAAGGTGAGTCCCATCCAGACACGGGACGAAGTCTTCAATCTTGTATATTCATAGTCCAACAGTCCGGCCAAAGTATATAGTCACGCTGTCCGGATACCCCCTTATCCAGGACTCCCTCAGTAGCCCCTGAACCAGGCTTCAATGACAATGAGTCCGGCGCGCAGATTGTCTTCGGCATTGCAAGGCAGGTTCCATCTCCAAATACTTCAAGGTAAATTTCGAACACTTAAATCGTGTCCGGCTCTGCAAGACAAATTTCACATACCACCGTAGAGAGAACAATAATCCCCGAATCTAATCTGCTGACAACTCTGTGTAGCGTGACATCATGCCACAGCCCGACCTTTATTTGAACCGTTTTTTTATAACCAGCTACCGTACACATTGCGAGGCGGTTTCCTTGGCACGTCTTGTCGAAGGAGAGATCGTGTCCCCATTATCACGGGATCCTCATCAATACGGGCATGGGTAACCCCACCACGCCTATTGGCATGACTCCGTGTTTTTAGGCAAGTCCCAAATGGTTACGCTGGGGACGCTTGATATCCTCCCCTTTTATAGAGGGTTCAAGGCCTATCCCTTTCTTACCACGCTTGCGCCTTTTTGCCTCTCGAGTTCCAACACCCGAAGCTTCAAGCGTAGGCACTTCAGATCTTCAATCATGTCCGGATCCAACCTTCATGGTCGGTGGATGGCCTCCTCTATCACAGAGGAGGACATTGCGAAGCTCAGGGAGGCCAGATATTTGACCGCCAACGTTAAGCACATGCTTCCCGCCCCTGGGCAGGTCATCCCTACTCCCGAACCCAACGAGAGTGTCATGTTTGTTTCTCACTTCCTCCGAGGCTTGGGCCTTACTCTTGATCCCTTTGTGAGAGGGCTCATGTTCTATTACGGGCTAGATTTCCACGATCTAGCTCCGGATTTCATCCTCCACATCTCGCCATTTATCTTCGTGTGTGAAGCCTTCCTCCACATCACCCCACACTTCGGCCTATGGCTCAAAACCTTCAATGTGAAGCCGAAGGTGATGAAGGGGTGACACGCGGAGTGCGGAGGCGCCGCAATAAGCAGAAACACCGATGTTCCATGGCCAGAAGGTTTCTTCCCGGAGGTGTCTGATCTGTGGCAACGGAGGTGGTTCTACGTCATAGCTCCCTGAGGCACAACGTGGGTGGCTGCCCCTGCCTTCCATCCGGGCCCTCTGCCTCAACTGGCGTCGTGGGCCAATGTGGGACTAGACTGGGGGCCTGCTAATGACGTACCAACATTACAGAGTCGTATTCGGGAGCTTCTTGAGAGGGATATCGATCTTGTCAAAATCATTCAGGTAATGCTAGTTCGGCGGATCCTGCCATGCAAACGTCGGCCTCTACGGATGTGGGAGTTCAATCCGGAAGGTCCGCGAACCATTCAGCACTTCTTTGGCATGACGCCCGAAGGGATGTATAAGTTATTCCTCGTACCACAAGTAAGGTGTCCGGACACCATCGAGGATGCGGGCCTGAGCTGCAATCGCCTAGATATCCAAGTAAGTAACCCTGTAACCGAACACTTCACTTATGTTTAATACAACATTATTCTGAAAACTTGTCTGCGGCCAGGATTGGCTCAGCAAGGCGGAGCAGATCGGGTGTCCGGTCCCACTTCCCGAAGGCTCCCCTAGCCCTGCAATAGCCAGGATGCTTAGACGCGCATTAAGCCAAGTGCCCTCGGGGAAAGGGGAAGAGAAGAATAGAGAATCCGAACTCCACACATTGCACATCCGAACCAGGGGAATTACCGTCTCCATGGAGGAGGAAAACCAGGGAGGATTTTCCAAGGTTTCCTCCCCTCGCGGGAAGAAAAGAGCTGCCTCCAAAGACTTGGAGACGGAGGTGCCTAAGCAAGGGAAGAAGACTTCACCAGGGGGGCCCTGCCCCGAAGGGCGTCCTCACCGCACCGTGCCCGCAAACGGGCCAGCCCTCCACCGAGCTGTAAGTTAATAAACAAGAAGCTATTGCTTTTTCCTCTGAGAACAATAACGAGGATCTATTTTTTTGCAGTTCGGCTAGTAGCTCGTATCAACAGGGTTCGTCTTCGGGGGATCTTCTTCCAGAGATGATGGAGGGTGAAACCCCACCTACCTCTCCGCCCCATGGGGCAGGCGACCCGGAGGTGTCGTCACGGAGGAGTCCAGATCCGCTGAGGCCGGAAGCTAACACTTCGGCCGCCCTGAGCCCGATGCATTCGGCTCCCATGGAGGCCAATGAGAAGGGTCCGGGACAGTCTGGTGCCCGGCCGAACATACTGACGGGCCTCCTGGAGCAAGCTGCTCTCTCGGAGGAGCACCATACGCTAATGGGTATGGTGTTGGACACGATTTCGTCCGCCACAAGCGGGTTAAATGAAGCTTTTGGAAGCTTGCTCAAAGGCTTCGAGGTACGTGATGAAATACACAATTTTCGGTTGTACCGCACGCGCTAGGTGTGCTCCGTATAGATAGTAGCCCCTGAGACTCTGGTTGCCAGCCCTAGGCGGCAAACGGAGGATCAAACTCTCAGGTAATGATCATACTGCATTCATGCGCAGGTGGTTAAGGGTCCGGCGGTAGACCGGACCTCTGAATTCGCCGAACTGAGGCGACAGATTGATGTGGTGGATGCCAACATCACGCTTGTAAACAAGCGGCTTGACGAGTCACAGAGTAAGCGCTCATTTGTTCCTCATTCGATTAGGAAATATTAAGAGGATTGGAATATTAATATGGTATGATTTGGCTGCAGGCGGAGCTGCTGCCATTGAGGCCCTGAGGGCGGAACTTGCCCTAGCCAAGGAACAAGCCCGGGCTTGCAATGCGGCTACCCTAAAGGCAGCCTAAGACTTGAGAACCGAACAGGCTGCTCATCGCCGAAGCAAAGAAAAGATAGCCGAGATGGCTATGGATTTGAGAGACACCGCCGGCCGGTATGAGCTTCTCGAGAAGGAGAATCAGGCATAGGCGGCTGACCTGAAGAAGACTGAGGGAGTCCTGGATTAGGGGGTGTCCGGATGGCCAGACTATGACCTTTGGCCGGACTCCCGGACTATGAAGATACAAGATTGAAGACTTCGCCCCGTGTCCGGATAGGACTTTCCTTGGTGTGGAAGGCAAGCTTGGCGATATGATATGTAGATCTCCTCCCATTGTAACCGGCTCTGTGTAACCCTAGCCCTCTCCGGTGTCTATATAAACCGGAGGGTTTTTAGTCCGTAGGACGAACAACAATCATACCATAGGTTAGCTTCTAGGGTTTAGCCTCTCTGATCTCGTGGTAGATCTACTCTACGATGTTTTTACCCAGGTTCGGGCCCTCTCGATTGAGGTAAACCCTACTCCTGCTTGATTAATATTAATGATATGGGTAGTACAAGAGTTGATCTACCACAAGATCAGAGAGGCTAAACCCTAGAAGCTAGCCTATGGTATGATTGTTGTTCGTCCTACAGACTAAAACTCTCCGGTGTATATAGACACCGGAGAGGGCTAGGGTTACACAGAGTCGGTTACAATGGGAGGAGATCTTCATATCATATCGCCAAGCTTGCCTTCCACACCAAGGAAAGTCCTATCCAGACACGGGACAAAGTCTTCAATCTTGTATCTTCATAGTCCGGGAGTCCGGCCAAAGGTCATAGTCCGGCCATCCGGACACCCCCTAATCCAGGACTCCCTCAGTAGCCCCTGAACCAGGCTTCAATGACGACGAGTCCCGCGTGCAAATTGTCTTCGGCATTGCAAGGCGGGTTCCTCCTCCGAATACTTCATAGAAGATGTTGAACACAATGATAGTGTCCGGCTCTGCAAAATAAGTTCCACATACCACCGTAGAGAGAATAATATCTGCACAAATCTAATCTGCTGACGTATTCCGCAGCGTGACATCACGCCACGGCCAAGCCTTTATTCGAATAGTCTTACTGTTCCACCTTAGCGCATTTAGCGAGGCGGTTTCCTTGGCACGTCTTGTCAAGGCAGAGATCGTGTCCCCTTATTCCGGGATTCTCATCAATACGGGCGTGGGTAACCCAACCGCACCATTAACCGCGGCGCTTGGGAGATAAGCGAGTTCTATTAGGCTGGTGGGGGCTTATAGTTTCGGCCGCCCATGGGATAAGGATCCACCCTTTCCATTTATGCCTTCTTCCTCCTTTGCTTATCCATCCCTGCGCACTCGAGCTCCAGCGCCCAAGTCCGCACTTCCCACCTCAACATTCTCCAATCATGTCCGGAGCGGGAGGTAGATGGATGGCCTCCTCCGTCACGGAGGGGCAAATCAAAAAGTTAAGGAAGGCCGGATACTTGTCTGACGACATCGCGCACCGGCTTCCAGATGAGGGGTGATGAAGTCATGTACCTAGGGTAGGGTCATGAACCTGACCAAGGTACCCTCCCCAATGAAATCTCTTTGAAGAAGCCGTCTTCCAGTCGACCAAGAGGGACTCCACTCGACGGACTAGAAGACACTCGACGAACCTGAAGACACTCGACCATGAAGACTCACTCGACCACCAGGAGTTTAGAATCTACTCTGTATCCAAATGGTCTGTAATTAAGTAGTCTTAATGGTCATGATGGCACTTTATGTAGGGCGTTACCAGTAACGCCAGACCTTAATGTACTTTAACCCTCTGCTACATGGGCTAGCTGGGGTCTTGGCGTCCTCTACATAAGCCACCCCCTCCACTGGTAGAAAGGTTCACACCCCTGTAACTCTCACACACATAATTCAGTCGACCGCCTCCGGGCTCCGAGACATAGGGCTGTTACTTCCTCCGAGAAGGGCCTGAACTCGTAAAACGCTTGTGTGCACAACTGCTCCATAGCTAGGATCTTGCCTCTGCATACCTACCCCCCATTCTACTGTCAGGCTTAGAACCACGACAGTTGGCGCCCACCGTGGGGCAGGTGTCTTAGCGACTTGTTGGAGAAGTTGCAATCTTTTCGATTCCCATCATCATGGTTTCAGGTGGAGTTTTGGTTGAGGGCCGCAAGATCCGTCTCGGCGCGCTCACATTCGTCGCCGACGACTCTGCCTGGCTGCAGGAGGCTCCGCTCAACGTGGATGCGCTCCTGGTCCACGGAGCTACGCACTTTCGAGCATACATCAACGGCGTCCTTCTGCGGCAGTCATCGACTCAGTATCGACCGGTTTTCATGTCATCCTCCCTCCCAGCTTCCCGCCGGTGTAAGCGCTCCGGTCGGTCGAGGCTTCGGCGGTGGGTGAGGCATGCAGTGGCTCGCCAGTCGACCACTGCCCAAGTTGCGGCAATCGAGCCCGATGAATCTCTCTATGGCCTGTTCGACCTGTCGACTGGCTCCGCAGAGACTGCATCCGAATGCGACAGCAGTGATCCTGCGGCGGGGGTCCTGATGGTCAATGGACCGCACGTTCCCCCCGGCTTTCCTGGCGCCGAGGGGGGCAATGGCGGGGGCGACCCGTCGCATGACCATGAGGAGTACCGCCCCGAGCCCCTCGACTCGCAGCAGAGGGAAGAGCTTCGCCGCAGGAACATGGATGCGCTTCATACTCCGATCATTGGAGAAACCCCTGAGGCTCGTGCCTTAGAGGACGCGCGCTTGGCCAACCTGGCTGAGCGCACTCGACTAGAGAACCTTCAGAGGGCACTCGACGAGCGTGCGCGGTAACGGATTCCCGACTCCAGTCGACGCCAACTCTTTAAACGTCCGACTCAGGTATACCGCACTCCAATCCAGAATTTGGCAGCTGCAACACGTATAGCAGAGTCGATTCAGCCTTCCCAGTCAGAGGCTGGCAGAGGCTTGATGCGGATCAGGGATTTACTCCGGGCAGCTGGAGATCAGAATTCGACTGTGTCGCAGTCACGGAACAGGATTCATAGCAGGTCCGTGGCGGCGAATACTGTCCAATCAGCTCATAGCCCCAGATCGCCCCCGAGGCATGAAGGGCATGGTGACCGACACGATCAGTACAGGAACTATGAGCAGCATGATCACCGAGTCGATCGCAACGATCGGCGTCGAGTGCCCACTCCTCCCCGGAGGGGTGGATCATATATGCCTCGGCAGCAGGATGACAGACACCAGTATAGTGGCGGGCGAAGAATTCCAGTCGACCCCAGGGAACCAGGCTTTGATGCGAGATCCATCATCGTTCAAGGTCTGGTCGACCGAACAGAGCCCATAAAGAGGGTAATGACAGAGATGTACCCACCAGCAGCCGAGTGCACGTCTCCGGACCAGAGTGTTTCAGCAGAGCCATCAGAGCTGCGGTGATTCCTCCCAACTTCAGGTTGGCTACTGGGGTCAGCAAGTTCAACGGTGAGTCCAAGCCCGATACTTGGCTTGAGGACTACCGAGTGGCTGTTTAGATCGGCGGTGGAAATGACGAGGTGGCCATGAAGCATCTGCCTCTCATGTTGGAACGGTCAGCCAGGGCATGGCTGAATCAGTTGACACCCAGCAGCATCTACATGTGGGAGGACCTCTCCCGAGTGTTTGTCAGGACGTTCGAAGGAACATGCAAGCGGCCAGCAGGACTGACAGAGCTGCAATCTTGTGTACAGAAGTCGAATGAGACTCTGAGGGATTACATCTAGAGATGGATCACGCTGCATCACACAGTAGAAAATGTATCCGATCACCAGGCAGTTTGCGCCTTCAAGGAGGGCGTAAAGTACAGAGAGCTGAGTCTGAAATTCGGTCGAACCGGAGACATGTCTCTGAGCCGAATGATGCAAATTGCCACCAAATATTCTAATGGTGAGGAAGAGGATCGGCTCCGGAGCGGCAAGCACAAGTCAGTCGCCCAGGACACTGGTGGCGGAAATTCCAGTCGGAAGCAAAAGCGTAAAGCCGAGCCAGCCGCTCCTGGAGAAGCCTTGGCCCTAAACCAAGGAAAGTTCAAAGGGAAACCCAAGGGGCCTTGGAACCCCAAGAAAGTAAAAGATAAAGAAGGAAATGACGTGTTGGATTTGCCATGTCACATCCACACCAAGAAAAACGAAGAGGGTAATTTCATCTACCTGAAGCATACCACTCGACAGTGTCGACTCCTGATACAGCAGTTCCAAGGAAAGCAGTCCAAGGACAAAGAAAAAGAGTCAGAAAAGGTTGAGGACAAGGAGGATAGTGACGGGGAATATCCGTAGGTCAATTCTACCTTGATGATTTTTGCTGATGTTGAGAGCAAAAACCGACTGAAAGTTATAAACCCAGAGGTAAATATGGCTGCTCCGTCAACACCCAATTACCTGAAGTGGTCTTAGACTGCCATTACATTCGACCAATCTGACCACCCCACGCACATAGCCACCCCTGGGAGGCAAGCGCTGGTGGTCGACCCCGTCGTTGAAGGCACTCGACTGACCAAAGTGTTGATGGATGGCGGCAGCAGTTTGAATATACTGTATGCTGAGACGCTGAAAGGGATGGGCATTCCGATGTCCAGGCTGAGCACAAGCAACATGAGTTTTTATGGAGTCATCCCTGGCAAGAAGGCCGCATCATTCGGCCAGATTGCTCTTGACGTAGTTTTTGGTGATTCAAAGAACTTCCGCAAAGAGAAGCTGATATTTGAGGTTGTGGATTTCCAGAGTGCCTATCATGCAATTTTGGGCAGGCCAGCTTATGCACGTTTTATGGCTCGACCATGTTACGTGTACCTCAAACTAAAGATGCCTGGCCCTAAAGGCATGATCACTATCACTGGTAACCGCAAAAAGGCAGAAGAGTGCTTCCGGAAAGGCTCAAAGATCGTCGATGCTCAGATGGTGGCAGAAGAGTGGCAGGAACACCAAAGGAATGCAGACCCGAGTGATTTGTTGCGAGCCAAAAGGCCTGCTATGGAATCAGCGTTCCAGTCGTCTGGTGAGACAAAACCCATTCACATCCACCCGACCGACCCTAACGCTGCTCCGACTCATATCTCCACAACACTCGACCCCAAATAGGAAGAAGCGCTCATCCAGTTCCTCCGTGAGAACTGGGACATTTTTGCATGGAAACCTTCTGACATGCCGGGTGTACCCAGGGGACTGGCTGAGCATCGCCTACGAGTCGATTCAAAAGCAAAACCTGTGAAGGAACATCTGCGATGGTCCGCCGTCCAGAAAAGGAAGGCCATTGGCGAAGAAGTGGCTCGGCTCCTAGCAGCAGAGTTTATCCGAGAGATTTACCACTCCGAGTGGCTCACCAATGTCGTTATGGTCCCCAAAAAGGACAATTCGCTTCGCATGTGCATCGATTTCAAGCATATCAATCAGGCCTGCCCAAAAGATCATTTTCCTCTTCCCCGCATCGACCAAATAGTCGACTCGACTGCGGGATGTGAGCGACTTTCTTTCTTGGACGCTTATTCCGGGTACCATCAGATCCGTCTGTTTGGACCCGATGAGATCAAAACGGCTTTCATCACCCCATTCGGGTGCTTCTGTTATGTCACCATGCCATTCGGCCTCAAGAATGCCGGAGCCACATTCATGAGGATGATTCAGAAGTGTTTGCTCACTCAAATCAGTCGGAATGTGGAAGCGTACATGGATGACATTGTGGTCAAGTCACGGAAAGGTTCCGACCTGCTGACTGACCTCGCTGAAACATTTGCCAACCTCAGGAGGTATGATATCAAGCTTAATCCATCAAAGTGCACATTCGGAGTTCCTAGCGGAAAGTTACTCGATTTTCTCGTTTCCGAACAAGGAATCGACGCCAACCCAGAAAAAGTTGGGACTATACTCCGAATGGAACACCCCGTGCGTGTGCACGATGTCTAGAAACTTACTGGATGCTTGGCCGCGTTAAGTCGATTCATCTCTCGCCTCGGTGAAAAGGCATTGCCTCTTTACCGACTGATGAAGAAGTCAGACAAGTTCGAGTGGACTCCAGAAGCTGATGCAGCGTT
Source organism: Triticum aestivum (assembly GCF_018294505.1). NCBI lineage: Eukaryota > Viridiplantae > Streptophyta > Magnoliopsida > Poales > Poaceae > Triticum > Triticum aestivum. The sequence continues at coordinate 557,602,456 of NC_057804.1, forward strand.
TGCAGAGTTAAAAACTCTGCTTTCCACCCAGCCGGTGCTTGCTGCCCCAATCAGCAAAGAGCCTTTGCTGCTTTACATAGCAGCCACAGGACAAGTCGTCAGTACTGTACTTACGGTCGAGCGGGAAGAAGAAGGGAAAGCCTTCAAAGTTTAGCGCCCAGTATATTACATTTCCGAAGTCCTGACCCCATCCAAGCAACGATACCCTCATTATCAGAAGCTTGTATATGGGATTTATATGACCACGAAGAAAGTTGCTCATTACTTCTCTAACCATATTATCACAGTCGTCACCGACGCCCCCTTATCAGAGATTCTGCACAACAGAGACGCAACCGGTCGAGTGGCAAAATGGGCGATTGAACTTCTTCCCCTAGATATCAGATTTGAGGCAAAGAAAGCTATCAAGTCCCAAGCAATAGAAAATTTCCTCGCCGAGTGGACTGAACAGCAGTTACCAACCCAAGTTCACACGGAGCACTAGACTATGTTCTTCGATGGCTCCAAAATGCTGAATGGTTCCAGTGCCGGAGTGGTCTTGGTTTCCCCCCGAGGAGATAAGCTCAGATATGTACTCCAGATTCACTTTGATTCCTCCAACAATGAACCCGAATACGAAGCACTCTTGTACAGGTTGCGTATGGCCATTTCACTCGGCGTCCGTCGCCTCATGGTCTACGGCGACTCGGACTTAGTGGTCAATCAAGTGATGAAGGAGTGGGACGTCAGAAGCCCAGCCATGACTGGTTACTACAATGCAGTCAGAAAGCTGGAGAAGAAATTTGAGGGATTAGAGCTCCATCACGTTCCCCGACTGAAAAATCAAGCGGCCGATGACTTGGCCAAGATAGGTTCCAAGAGGGAAGCCATTCTGAGTGGCGTGTTTTTGGAGCATGTTCACACGCCGTCGGTTCAATAAGATCCTTTCACTGAGGAAGCCCCGCAGCCGAAAAGCGCCACAGATCTGACTGAAGTCGAGGTTCCAGTTGTGGTCGACTTAATCATGGAAGTTCTGGTCATCACTCCCGACTGGTCAGTGCCCTATATCGCTTATATTCTAAGGAAAGAGCTCCCCGAGAATGAAGAAGAGGCTCGAGAGATCGTCCGCCGATCCAAAGCCTTCACCGTCATGAGGGGACAGTTGTACAGAGAAAGTGCGACTGGAGTCAGCCAGAAGTGCATAACACCGGAAGAAGGTCGAATGATTCTCAACGACATCCACTCGGGAAGCTATGGCCATCATGCGTCCTCTCGGACCATCGTGGCTAAAGCATACCGAGCGGGTTTTTACTGGCCCAGAGCAAACAAGATGGCGAAAGAGATAGTCGACAAGTGTGAAGGATGTCAATTCTACTCCAATATGTCACGCAAACCCGCCTCAGCCTTGAAGACCATTCCACTTGTCTGGCCTTTTGCTATATGGGGGTTGGATATGGTTGGACCACTGAGAACAGGCAGACACGGATACACCCATGTATTGGTAGCAGTTGACAAGTTCACCAAGTGGATTGAGGCTAAACCCCCCAGCTTCATCAGAGAGTTGGTATTCAGATATGGAGTTCCACACAACATCATCACAGACAATGGGTCAAACTTTGACTCCGAAGAATTCAGAGCCTTCTGCACATCTCAGGGTACTCGAGTCGACTATGCTTCAGTCGCTCACCCCAGTCGACTGGAAAAGCAGAATGAGCAAATGGCTTAATTCTCAAAGGGTTGAAACCCCGACTGATGCGTGATCTCAAGCACGCAGCTGGTGCATGGGTCGACGAACTTCCGTCGGTGCTTTGGGGATTAAGGACCACGCCAAACCGGTCGACTGGGAGGACTCCATTCTTCTTGGTCTACGGAGCTGAAGTAGTCTTGCCGAGCGACCTGCTTCACAATGCACCCCGAGTCGAACTCTACACCGAAGCTGAAGCAGAGCAAGCCCGACAGGACGTAGTCGACCTTCTAGAAGAAGAAAGAGAGATGGCCTTGATCCGATCGACCATTTACTAGCAGGACTTGCGTCGCTTCCATGCCAGAAATGTGAGGAGTCAAGCCTTCCAGGAAGGAGATTTAGTTCTCCGAGTGGATTAGCAGAAACCACACAAGCTTGCTCCTACTTGGGAAGGTCCCTTCATCGTCACCAAGGTTCTCCATAATGGGGCATACCGCCTTTACAATGTCAAGCACCAGATTGACGAGCCCCGAGCATGGAACGCGGACCTGCTCCGTCCTTTTTATACTTAAGTTTTTCACTCAGATGAGTTGTAATAAAAGTACTCCTGTAGTGTATTCATCAAAGACAAGAGTTTCATAATTTTCTCAGTAATTGTTACTACTTTTGTTCTCATAAATCTGTCCCCCAGTGGGTGGCTTAGCTGCGAACACGTTTCGCCTAAGCTTGTAAAGAAATCCTACCAAGTGGTAAGCCAACCTTCCACTCGGAGGCTTAGCTGCGAATCCGTTTCACCTAAGTTAAACAAAATCCTACCGAGTGGTGAGCCTGCCTTCCACTCGGAGGCTTAGCTGCAGTCCAAGTACTCGCCTAAGTAAACAAAAAACCTACCGAGTGGAGAGCAAACCTCCCACTCGAGGGCTTAGCTGCAGCCTAGTGCTCGCCTAAGTTTCTAAAAACCTACCGAGTGGAGAGCAAACCTCCCACTCGGGGGCTTAGATGCAGCCCAGTGCTCGCCTAAGTTTCTAAAAAACCTACCGAGTGGAGAGCAAACCTCCCACTCAGGGGCTTAGCTGCAGCCCAGTGCTCGCCTAAGTTTCTAAAGACCTACCGAGTGGAGAGCAAACCTCCCACTCGGGGGCTTAGCTGCAGCCCAGTGCTCACCTAAGTTTCTAAAAAACCTACCGAGTGGAGAGAAAACCTCCCACTCGGGGGCTTAGCTGCAGCCCAGTGCTCGCCTAAGTTTCTAAAAACCTATCGAGTGGAGAGCAAACCTCCCACTCGGGGGCTTAGCTGCAGCCCAGTGCTCGCCTAAGTTTCTAAAAATCCTACCGAGTGGTGAGCCTGCCTTCCACTCGGAGGCTTAGCTGCAGTCCAAGTACTCGCCTAAGTAAACAAAATCCTACCGAGTGGTAAGCCAGCCTTCCACTCGGAGGCTTAGCTGCAGTCCAAGTACTCGCCTAAGTAACAAAATCCTACCGAGTGGTAAGCCAGCCTTCCAGTCGGAGGCTTAGCTGCAGTCCAAGTACTCGCCTAAGTAAACAAAAAACCTACCGAGTGGAGAGCAAACCTCCCACTCGGGGGCTTAGCTGCAGCCAAGTACCCGCCTAAGTAAACAAAAACCTATCGAGTGGAGAGCAAACCTCCCACTCGGGGGCTTAGCTGCAGCCCATTGCTCGCCTAAGTTTCTAAAAAACCTACTGAGTGGAGAGCAAACCTCCCACTCGGGGGCTTAGCTGCAGCCCAGCGCTCGCCTAAGTTTCTAAAAACCTACCGAGTGGAGAGAAAACCTCCCACTCGGGGGCTTAGCTGTAGCCCAGTGCTTGCCTAAGTTTCTAAAAAACCTACCGAGTGGAGAGCAAACCTCCCACTCGGGGGCTTAGCTGCAGCCCAGTGCTCGCCTAAGTTTCTACAATCCTACCGAGTGGAGAGCAAACCTCCCACTCGGGAGCTTAGCTGCAGCCCAGCGCTCACCTAAGTTTCTAAAAACCTACCGAGTGGAGGGCAAACCTCCCACTCGGAGGCTTAGCTGCAGCCCAGTGCTCGCCTAAGTTTCCAAAAAACCTACCGAGTGGAGAGCAAACCTCCCACTCGGGGGCTTAGCTGCAACCCAGCACTCGTCCAAATATGATGAACGCAAGTCGACTGCAATTTGCGCTTCACTCCTACCTGCAAAAGAGCATTACAGATGCTAATATATATCCCAACCCAAAGAAGATGATTGTCCCAAAGAAGCAAACGTATTTCAACGGCAAATCAAGTTTGGATAACGTCCTACGGACCCAGAAGTGCTCAGGCATCAAGCCTGTTAAAGTTTGGCGGTTACAAAAATCACTCGGCATTCCGAGGCAAATTCAAATCATCGAGCATAGAAGTTTTTTTACCCCTCCTGCGGAGGGCTGGAAGGCGCAACGAACTCGTCCAGGTCGATCCCATCGGCGATCCGAGTGGCAGCCGCGATGAAGGTCTCCATGAAAGAACGGAAGTCATGCTTCCTGGTGTTGGCCACCTTGAGAGACACCAGCTTGTCTTCTCTCGCTTCCTTGCAGTGGACATGGACCAAAGACAGCGCGACGTCAGCACCGCACCTGGCAGAAGACTTCTTCCTTCTTGCACTCGACTCGGAACTTCGTTCAGTCGAGTCATCAGCGACTCAAGGTCGTTCTGAAGCGTTTCTTCTGGCCAGAGAGATGTGTCGATGCGCGACTTTGCGGCCTTCGGTCTTGCAAGGTAATCGACCACTACAGCAACGCGAGACTCGAGGGGGAGCACGTTCATGGCGGTTTCATCCTTCACCGGAGAATTGATGGGATCCAAGCTAGTCTCCACTTGACTAGTCTCCACTTCAAAGTTTTGGCAAAATTCTGTGGACACGATTCAAAGATAAACTAACACCCTTACAGCAAGTCAGTAATTACCAATCGGAGATAAGGAGTTACCTTCGAGCATGAGGAATAGCTTCTTGGTGAGTCCTCCCAGATAAACCTCCAAGTCATTCTTCTTTCCTGCCAGTTCGCCAGCTTTGTCACTCAGGACCATATTGGCATTCTTCAGTCGAGTGACTTCTTGGTTGGCCACATCGAGAGCAGCTTTCAGATTAGTGTTTTCCTCTTCAAGTTTGTTGACGGAATCCAACTTCTCTTCTGCGAGTTTTGTCTTGTCCGAAGCCGCTTTCTGCGCCTCAGCGAGGTCAAGGTCCTTCTTCTTCAGGGCATCCCTCAGTTTTTCTGCAAAACCACAATAAGATCAGACTCGGAGACAGGCAAGAAGCAAGGACAATCGTCAAGATTCTCACCAAACATACCTTTTTGCCTCCTCCTTCGACTTCGTAAAGTTCTCTTGGACAAGCTTCTGGTCAAGTTCAAGCTGGATATGCTTGTTCTCCAATTCGGTATAACGAGAAACAAGTTCACAACATTTCTACGAAAGTTCAGTCGACAGACATCAACGACAGATCACTTCTGAGTGACTAAAGGAAAAACCATAGTGTTTCTAAGACTACAGCTGAATCTAAACATTCAATCGTAGTCTCGGGGACTACACCCAGTGGGTGCACTCAGCGTGCCCCCACTAGTTCTATCAGCTAGACTCAGAGTCGACCAGTCGACCGGAAGTAGTTAACTGTCAAAAAAAATCAAATCAGACCATAGCCGATTGCCAGCAATCGACCACGGTCTCGGGGACTACACCCAGTGGGTGCACTCAGCGTGCCCCACCAGTTTTATTGTTCCACTCGACCACACTCGAGTGAAACAAGTAAAGTGAGAAATCTCAAGACACAAAGACTATAGTCGACTACCAGCAGTCCACTGTAGAATTGACACACCCAGTGGGTGCATGACAAATATCAAGATTTCCAGTCGGTGTTTAACTAACCTGGACATTGCTCTGGAGAGCTGAGCTCGCGTCATAAGCTGCTTGGCTGGCGGTTCGGATCGCCTTCACCTGCTCCATCATAATCCCGGCCTGGCGTATAGCTTCCTTGGCAGCGCTTGCTTGGTCCTCCGGGACGTGGTAGGTGGAGAAGAGAGAAGGCGGGTCAGCACTCGACGACGAAGGGCAGGCAACCGTCAATGGCTCCGCAAAGGACACGGTAGCCCGAGCAACGTTGCTCCCCTCCAGAATCTGTGGTCCAGGTGCTGACACAACCTGAGCAGCCTTGCCAACAGTCGCCTTCCTGCTCCTCCTCTGCCTCAATGGCGCTTCATCGTCATCGTCAGGGAGATTGATGACAACGTTAGGTGGAGCTGCAGAAAAAATTCAAAGTCAAAAATAAAGATTCAATCGACCGAAAGTGAAACCGCGCAGATCATACCAGGATGAGAAGTTACAGCATCTTCCATTTCTTGGTCCTCATGTCTGGCTGAAGTTTCAGAAGTAGCAGCGCTGCGATTTCAAAAATTAGTCTGTCAACAATTGAGTCGACCAAGAGTGTATCCATGAGAAAAGGAAAAGCATGAGTTATGCTGTTACCCAGAAACAGTCGGAATTTCCATCCTCATCTTCGGTAGGGCCTTCGCCGGTTTTGTCGGGGCCGCTCGGGGTTGCTTCGACGCCTTCTCAATCGGCGCCGGTGAAGTTGTCCGAGGGCGTTTCGTCGACTGTCCAGCAGGCACGACTCCCTTGCCACGATCAGCCGCAGGATCGTGGGCGAGCTTGGACCTCCTTTCGGAATGAGGAGGTGCAACTTCCTCCTCCTCTTCCTCCTCATCAGAGCCTGCATCTTCGTCACCCTCATCGGCATCCGACTCCCACTCCTCTTGGCTTTCGCCTCCGCTTCCTTCCCCCTCTTCGGCCTGTGCCTGCGCCCCGTTGGGCATCGAGTACAATTCGGTGGTTTCCTGAAAGACAGCAAGCAAGACAAAAGTCAATCGACTGATCTATGACGAAACAGAACGGACGGAGCAATCGGAGGAAAGCGGTAGTACCTTGTCCGCCTCATAAGATTGGTCGAGTGGCGGGATCCTCCTGGCTCCACGAGGATTGTCCTTGTTCCCCATGATGGCAGTCATCCACCTCTCCAGTGTGGCATCATCGACCTCCTCTGGGTGGACCCGACTGGTGTCTTCAGTACCAGAATACAGCCACATTGGGTGGCCCCGGTACTAGAGTGGTTGGATGCGCCGCCGAAGGAAAACCTCCAGAAGATCCGTGCCAGTCACACCGTCACGAATCAACTGAACTACTCGCTCCATCAACATTTTTACCTGATCCTTCTCCTCCGGAACTACTTTCAGAGAAGATGGCTTGTTCACTCGACTCGTAGAGAAGGGAGGGAGCCCAGTCGACTGCCCTGGCGTCGACTGGTCTTGGCAGTAGAACCAGGTCGACTGCCACCCTCTGACTGACTCGGGAAGGGTCATAGCTGGGAAAGCGCTCTACTCCTCAATTGGACCCCGAGACCCCCACACATCTGGATTACCTGAGTTCTCTCGTCATTGGGGCTGGCCTTTTTCACCGTCTGAGAACGACAAGTGAATATGTGCTTGAAGAGGCCCCAGTGCGGCCGACAACCCAAGAAGTTCTCACACAAAGATACAAAGGCGGAGAGATAGGCAATGGAATTTGGGGTAAAGTGGTGAAGCTGAGCTCCAAAGAAATTTAGAAACCCTCGAAAGAAAAGATGCGGCGGCAGAGAGAACCCTCGATCTACATGAGTCGCCAAGAGGACACACTCACCCTCCTGAGGCTGTGGCTGCCACTCCATCCCCGGGAGCCTCGCCGCCTCGTGCGCAATCAGGCCTTCGTCGACCATGTCGTCGAGATCCTTTTGGGTGATGGTCGAGCGGATCCAATCACCCTGGATCCAACCTTGCGGCAAACGGGACCGCAACGAGGATCCCCCTCGACTGGTCGCTCTCCCCTTCACTTTCGCCGCCGCCGTCGCCTTCTTTGCCCGCACCAAAGACGCCGTCTTCTCTTTCACCATTGTCGCCGATGAGGCCGGAACAGAGCAGCGGCGTCGGGCAGTTGGTGGGCGCAGCGGATGAATCTGGAGGCGAGGGAGGAGAAAATGAGGAGGCACTGTTCAAAAACATCCGCCGGTTTCCTTATATGGGGTCACTTCCGAGTGGCCGACAGGTAGGCCCAGGCGATCCTGTCAAATCCCAAAACAGTCGCGTGAGTGATACATGGTGAAAAAGGCGGCGCGAGAATCGAGGCGTCCCTGCCTTATCCCATCCGAGTACCGCGGTCTTCTCCGCTTTGCGCGCTTCCCAAAATTCAGATCCCACTAAATCTGCTAACCACAGGGCAACTTGTCAGATGGAAGATCTCCTGCGATCCGTCGCTCGGAAATCCCCAAGTTCATAAAGTTCACTCGACAGATATAAAGAATGGATCAAGGCGACTCAATGAAAGTTGACACCCTCACTTGAAAGTCATTGATCCAGAGCAAAACACCTTTACAGCACCAAAAAGCAGGTCAGAAAGATTGCCAACTCCTTCCTCACTCAAACCTCGATCCATTCGGGGGCTACTGATGAAGTCATGTACCTAGGGTAGGGTCATGAACCTGACTAAGGTACCCTCCCCAAGGACATCTCTTTGAAGAAGCCGTCTTCCAGACGACCAAGAAGGACTCCACTCGACGGACTAGAAGAGACTCGACGAACCTGAAGACACTAGACCATGAAGACTCACTCGTCCACCAGGAGTTTAGAATCTACTGTGTATCCAAACGGTCTGTAGTTAAGTAGTCTTAATGGTCATGATGGCACTTTATGTAGGGCGTTACCAGTAACGCCAGACCTTAATGTACTTTAACCCTCTGCTACGTGGGCTGGCTGGGGTCTTGGCGTCCTCTATATATGCCACCCCCTCCACTGGTAGAAAGGTTCGCACCCCTGTAACTCTCACACACATAATTCAGTCGACCGCCTCCGGGCTCCGAGACGTAGGGCTGTTACTTCCTCCGAGAAGGGCCTGAACTCGTAAAACGCTTGTGTGCACAACTGCTCCATAGCTAGGATCTTGCCTCTCCATACCTACCCCCCATTCTACTGTCAGGCTTAGAACCACGACAAGGGGCAACTCATCCCCACCCCTGGGCCCCATGAGAGGGTCGTATTTCTCCCCCATTTCCTCCGCGGAATAGGTTTTCCACTTCACCCATTTTTCCGGGGGCTCATGTTATTCTATGGCCTAGATTTCCACGATCTGGCCCCAAACTTCATCCTCAACATCTCGGCGTTCATCGTCGTGTGCGAGGACTTCCTCTGCATCTAGCCCCACTTCGGCTTATGGCTGAAGACTTTTAATGTCAAGCCGAAGGTAGTGGGCAGCCGCCAAGCAGAGTGCGTAGGTGCCATGGTGGGCCGGATGGCCAACGTCCTATGGCTCGAGGGCTCCTTTGTGGAGACAATAAAGGGGTGGCAATCGGGGTGGTTCTACATCACCGAGCCGCGCGAACCCAAATGGGCGGCGGCCCCTGAATTCCGATCTGGTTTCCCCACACGGCTCACCTCCTGGAAAGAGACGGGCCTAACGTGGGGAGATTCGGAAGAGCTGACCGAACTTAAAGCCTGCGTCCAAAAGCTAGTGAACAAGAGTCTCAAGCTTGTCAACGTAGTCCAGGTCATGCTCATCCGCCAGATCCTCCCATGCCAACAATGGGCCTTCAAATTGTGGGAGTTTGATCTAGCACAACACCAAACCTTGAGCAAGCTCTTCGACACTACGTATGAAGATGCCTGGAAGGTGCTGTTTAAGGGTGCCGAGGCCCCCGCATCCGCTAATAAAGATCGCGGATTCAGCTCGCGGCGTCAGGCCAGCGAGGTAAGCTATTCTACCCTTTACGGGACTCTTGTTTTTCATAGTCTGACTCTATGTGGGATCTAAACTCCCTTACCTTTGACAGGACTGGCTGAAGAAGTCCGGGCAGGTTAATTGTCCGGCTCCCTTACCAGAAGACCCAGCGGACGCCTGATTGACGCGTCTGCTGGTTCCGGCACCTCACGTGGTGCCGGATAAGAAGGCCAAGAAGAAGGCCACGGGAACCCGAAAGAGTCCCGGCGTCAGGTGCTATCGGACTCATCGTCCGATGACTCCGAGGCGGACTCCTCCCGCGAAGACGAGGAGGAAAAAAAAGAGGCTTCTTCCCCAGCGGGGGGAGAGACGAAAAGGAAGGCCTCCCCAACTAGGGAGGCCGGAGGGTCCAAGAAGGGAAGGACCTTTCCTTCGGACTACTCCACCGACGCCAATGACAGCGAAGAGGAGTGGCCACCGAGGGCTAAGCCCCTGGCAACATCGTAAGTGTCTGGATACCAGAATAATTCATGGCGTTTCGTTTGTCGCATAGAATCTCCTAACGCCGAATACAACCCTGCAGCCCGCCCAAGGACGGGCTTGACATTTCAACGAGCGGCTCCCTGGCTCCGTCGGATGTGAACAGCAATTCACTTCCGGCCGCCTCCTCTCCTCGTGCTGCTGATGACGCCAAGGTAGGGTCCCAAAAGGGGCCCAGCCAGGAGGAGGAGGAGGTCCTGGAGGTACCACAAGGCAACCTCTCGGACTTTGGGCATAAGGGGGATCAAACCCCAAGGGGTTCTAAGTCCGGCCCTGGGCCGGACTCCGCACCGGAACCTTTAGTGGTTCCGGAGTTCGACGGGCGGTCCCTTCGTAAGAAGGGCGAGACTGCGACACCGGCGACCTCCGCCCAACCGGAGGCACCGGATAGCTTGCTGGAGGCGCTTAACGGCGCCTCCATCGACGAGGCGCACCGCACTATCATGAGCGCGGTGATCCAGAAAGTTCAGTCCGCCAAGAGCGGGCTGACTAAAGCCTGTACCAGCCTTCTAACAGTCTTTGAGGTATGTTTTAAGATATGTAAGAATATTACCGCATAGACAGTAGCCCCTGATGCTTAGTTTGGTGTTCGGAAAGAGAAGCCGAGCTGAGGATGTAAAAAGATATACGCAGGAGTCTAACATAAATATGTCAATATGGGAATGCAGGCTGCACTGCTGACCTCTGCCGCACTGACTGCGGAGGTCAATGCATTGAAGGAGAGCCTCGAGCGGTCCGAGAACGAGCTCGGCCTTGCCAAGAAGCAGCTCGAGGACAAGGAAGGTAAGTAATACCTTATTAAAGTAATACCTTATAGAAAGGATTTGGTTGCAAAAAATGACAGGAATAACATGGGTATTGCAGGGGGCCACGACCGAGGTGGCGACCCTAAAGGAAGCGGTGTCCAAGGCCAAAAATAGTGCGGCCTTGGAGCGCACCGAGCGAGAGAAGCAGGAGGCGCGGGTGGCGGAGGTGCGGCAAGAGCTCCAGGCTCTCGTGGAGAAACACGAGAGTTTGGAGCATGACTCAAAGACTCGAAAGTCCGAGCTCGCGTTGGCTCTTGAGAGTGCCAAAACCGCTAAGGCTGAAGCCAGAAGGCCCTCCACGAGATCGAGGGATAAAAAAGATAGCGGCAGGTAAGGCATTCTTTATGCAAAGCAAGCATATAAAAGTGAATTATCTGTTACTTACCCGAATCCGGAGCTCTCCAGGAGCGTTCGCCGATCTGCCCCGTAGTGTGTCTGATGCTGCCGCGTTCTACCGAGCCGAGAGGGGGAGCTCAACAGAAAAGGTGTTCTGGTCTCACTATGCTAAGGCTGGACATCCGGTGCCCCTGAGCGACCAGCTGAATCAGCTGGTCGCGCTCCACAAGGTGGCCAAACAGGCCATGAAGGGCCTCATAGTTCGGCTGTGGCCTAGAGAAGCCATGCCTGGGAGCTACTTCGGTCTGGTGCGGCGGCTGGTGGATGCTTGTCCATGGATTGAAGTCATCAAGCGCTCCGTCTGTATTGAAGGTGCCCGTCGGGCCCTTGACCGTGCTAAAGTGCACTGGGGCAAGATGGACGCCGAGAAGCTTGTGACGGACGTGCCACCACCGGGCAAGGAGTATCGCAAGCCCGAGATGTATTATGAGGGTGTCCTGAAGGGTGCCCGCCTTATAGCGGGTGAATGCTCCAAAGATGTAATTTTTGAGTAGACTCGCATCTGTTATCATGTACGCTGAAAACTTTGTTCATATGCGCTAAGAAACACTTGTTAATTTAAAATATTACCTCCTATGCGGCCGTTTATCAAATCTGAGAGATGCAAGTCGTCGGCTTCTACCCCCATGCCACGAGTGCTGGGGTGTTCGGGATAAACCTGAGTGCTCTTGTTCGCATTCTTGGGTCCATCTAGGGAGGCGCTCAGCACAATGAACAAGGCCATCAGACTTATAATGCTTTATCACTCTCACTTGGCCATAGAATTCTATAATTTTAAATTTCGGCGAAGCCCCTAGTATTCGGAAGACCGAGTTCGGGGCGCTATCCACGCCTAGGCCAGATGAATCCGGCTCCTCGCTCTAAGCGGCATAAGTCTTTAGGGACTCGAAAAACCTCGCGAACAGTGACCGGTCTCTCGCACTATCATGACGGTCAGTTCTAGCTTTCTCTACTGAGGTGTTAACCCAGCTCAACTGGGGCACAATCGCAGTAGTTCTCCCAGCGCTACCTTAGCCAACATTGCGGAACGTAAGGTACCAAAACATGGGAGCCGGGCAAACCCAACTATTGACCCAAGACATGATTCGGAGCCGATGCATATAGTGCTATAAGTTCGGGGTGCCGAACTCATGAGAGTGTTCGGTCTTCTCACACCGTGTTATGGGGTGCTTAAGCCCCTAGTGTATTGGCCGTACCAAAGTGTACGGTTGTATAATGTCATGACTAAACATATTTGTATAAAAATAGATGAATACAATAATAGATAAGAGCTATGTATTGTTTATTAAAAAGGGCTGATATGAAAGGAGAATGATACAAATAGTGCGATAAGCAAGAGATGGGATTATTTGACATGTCCCCCTCCAGGGGCAAGCTGCGAGACTTTAAGTAAAACAGGTATTTAGCTCGTTATAGAGACCACCTAGACATTTGACGTGGCTTGTTCTCTCCCTGGCTGTTGCATCGTGTGTTCGGCGAGTGTATTGCCGGACAGGCCTTCCGGATAGTTGGGTCCTGAAAGTATATAAAAAAAGGAAACGGTAGAATAGGGAGCCCCTAGTGCGGTTGAGCCGCATTCTGGGCATGTCATGGTTGTGCCCCTCCCCTTATGCCCATGGTATTTCCAAAGCATAATTATGTACGCGTGGTACCGCTATCACCATCTGGCGAGGGCTAGGGTTGGGGCCGCACTGCTATGCTTGCTCGGAACGTGCCTGCCGGTTTTGTTGTAGGTTACTTCGGGCGCGCTTGACGTTGTTCAGACGTTTAACACCCGGATTGGAGAATTGCCTTGAGAGGCTACTTTGTACTTCCGCCGCCAGGGCCACCGTGTGCTCCTCTGTTCGGAGAGAGTGTTCGGTGTTTCCATTTACCGTAATGACTCCGCGACGGCCTGGCATCTTGAGCTTGAGATATGCGTAGTGCGGCACCGCATTGAATTTTGTGAATGCGGTTCGTCCGAGCAGGGCGTGATAGCCATTGTGGAATGGGACTATGTCGAAGATTAACTCTTTGCTTCGGGAATTATCCGGGGATCCGAAGACCACTTTGAGTGTAACCGAGCCTGTACAGCTGGCTTCTACACCTGGTATGATGCCTTTAAAGGTTGTCTTTGTGGGTTTAATCCTTGAGGGATCTATACCCATTTTTCGCACTGTACCCTGATAAAGCAGGTTCAGGCTGTTGCCGCCGTCCATGAGGACTCTAGTGATGTGAAATCCGTCAATGATTGGGTCTAGGACCAATGCGGCGAATCCGCCGTGACGGATGCTAGTGGGGTGGTCCCGTCGATCAAAAGTGATCGGGCGGGAGGACCATGGGTTGAACTTTGGGGCAACTGGCTCCAACGCATAGACGTACTTGAGAGCATGCTTCCGCTCCCTTTTGGGGATATGGGTTGCGTATATCATGTTCACCGTCCGCACTTGCGGGGGGAAGCCCTTCTGTCCTCTGTTGTTCGGCGGCCGGGGCTCCTCCTCGTCATCGCTATGCAACCCCTTGTCTCTGGTTTCGGCACTTAACTTGCCTGCTTGCTTGAACACCCAACAATCCCTGTTGGTGTGGTTGGCTGGTTGTTCGGGGGTGCCGTGTATCTGGCACGAGCGATCGAGTATCCGGTCTAAACTGGATGGGCCAGGAGGGTTTCTTTTGAATGGCTTCTTCTGCTGACTGGGTTTAGAGCCTCTGAATCCGGCATTAACTGTCGTATCCTCGCTATTGTCGCCATTAATGCAGTGCTTGTGCTTGTTGCGACGTGACCTGCCATTGTTGTCCTTGGTATCCGAATTGCCAGGGCTCTTGGTTATGTTATTGCTACGAGCTAGCCAGCTGTCTTCTCCCGTGCAAAAGCGGGTCATGAGTGTCGTGAGGGCTGCCATACATTTCGGCTTTTCCTGTCCTAGGTGCCGGGAAGCCATTCATCTCAGATGTTGTGCCTTAAGGCTGCGAGGGCCTCGGCGTCCGGACAGTCGACTATTTGATTTTTCTTGGTTAGGAACCGTGTCCAGAATTGTCTGGCCGATTCCTCTAGCTGCTGGATTATGTGGCTTAGGTCATCGGCGTCTGGTGGTCGCACATAAGTGCCCTGGAAGTTGTCAAGGAATGCGGACTCCAGGTCCTCCCAGCAACTAATTGACTCTGTGGGCAGGCTGTTAAGCCAATGCCGAGCTGGTCCTTTAAGCTTGAGCGGGAGGTATTTGATGGCATGTATATCATCACCACGGGCCATGTGGATATGAAGGAGATAATCCTCGATCCATACCGCGGGATCTGTTGTGCCATCGTATGATTCGATGTTTACGGGTTTCAAACCCTCGGGGATTTGATGATCCATTACTTCATCTGTGAAGCATAGTGGGTGTGCGGCACCCCTGTACTCGGCTATATCGCGATGTAGCTCGGATGAGCTTTGTCTGTTGTGTTCGGCCTGGCCATATTTATCATATCCGGCATGACGGTTATCGTCACGTGACGTGGGGCGCCCACGCAATCTATAGATCGATCTTGTTTGCCTTGCCTTATCCTCCAATATGTCTCACAGGTCTGTTGCGTTTCCCCGCGCTCTGGTATTTTTTGAGCGGCGCCGGGGTGGCCGATCGGGCGCATCATACGCTGGTGATGTAGGTTTAGTTGCTTCCTCCTCTAGTTGGGGTAGCAGCCTGTGCTTTGGGTAGCTCTTGGAGGGGCGTTCGAGTTTATACTCTTCGGCCGCCAGGACTTCAGTCCATCTGTCGGCTAGCAAGTCTTGGTCAGCTCTAAGCTGCTGCTGTTTTTTCTTGAGGCTGCTTGCCGTGTCCATAAGCCTGCGTTTGAAACGCTCTTGTTCGACGGGGTCCTCTAGCATGACAAATTTGTCGTCGTTGAGGCTTGCCTCGTCTTCGGAGGGAGGCATGTAATTGTCGTCCTCGACCTCCCTGTCTGCCGCTCTCTCATGAGGGCTGGCTTCTCCGTCCTCCTGCGCTGAATCCTGCTGGAGGGGGTTGTCTTCGGCATTGTCCGGGGTGTTGTTGTCTCCAGTGCCGGACTCACCATTTTTGCTTTGACGGGATTTAGAGCGGCGCCGCTGACGTCGGCGCTTGGGTTGCTTCTTGGAGGGGTCGTCCTCCGTTTTTTCATCGCCATCCCCTGCTTTGGGGGTGTCCACCTGTATATGTCATATGACGAGGTGGCTTTCCAGTGCCCTATAGGTGCTGGTTCTTGGTCGTCTCCTTCATCGGCGTCCATACCGTCGATGTCTTCGGAGTTGAGGTCGAGCATGTCAGTTAGGTCGTCGATAGTGGCTATGAAGTGGGTGGTGGGTGGGTTTCGAATTTCTTCGTCGTCCGCATCCCAACCTTGCTGACCATAGTCCAGAAAGGGCTCTCCTGACAAAGAGAGAGACTTTAGTGAATTCAGGGTACCGCCGAAGGGCGAGTGCTGAAAGACGTCCGCGGCGGTGAACTCCATGATCGGAGCCCAATCGGGTTCGATCGGAAGGGGTGTGGAAGATTCGTAGTCCGGAAAGGAGTCCGACACCTTGGAGTCACAGGCCTCGCAAAGGACTAGGCTAGTATTCGGCTCTATCGCCATAGAGATTGCGGCTCCTGGGGCGGCGTCCAACCGTCCGTCCCCGACTGGCGCAGTCGGCTTCGAGCTAATGGTCGGAGCGGACACCTGAGCGGTGCTCTGGGCGCTGTCCGGCAGCAGAGCTAGATCATGCCCATTGTGACAGTGCGGCGCGCTCGGCCGTGGCTCGAGTCCGTCGAAGATCAAGTCCCCGCGGATGTCGGCCGTGTAGTTTAAGCTTCCAAATCTGACCTAATGGCCAGGGGCGTAGCTTTCGATCTGCTCCAGATGGCCAAGCGAATTGGCCCGCAGTGTGAAGCCGCCGAATACGAAGATCTGTCCGGGGAGAAAAGCCTCACCCTGGACCGCGTCGTGGTTGATGATTGAAGAAGCCATCGGGCCTAAAGGTGACGACACAGAGGAACTCTCATTGAAAGCACCAATGTCGGTGTCAAAACCAGCGGATCTCGGGTAGGGGGTCCCGAACTATGCGTCTAGGTGAATGGTAACAGGGGACAAGGGTTGCGATGTTTTTACCCAGGTTTGGGCCCTCTCGAAGGAGGTAAAACACTACTCCTCCTTGATTAATATTGATGATATGGGTAGTACAAGAGTTGATCTACCACGAGATCAGAGAGGCTAAACCCTAGAAGCTAGCCTATGGTATGATTGTTGTTCGTCCTACGGACTAAAACTCTCCGGTTTATATAGACACCGGAGACGGCTAGGGTTACACAGAGTCGGTTACAATGGGAGGAGATCTTCATATCATATCACCAAGCTTGCCTTCTATGCCAAGGAAAGTCCTATCCGGACACGGGACGAAGTCTTCAATCTTGTATCTTCATAGTCCGGGAGTCCGGCCAAAGGTCATAGTCCGGCCATCCGGACAGCCCCTAATCCAGGACTCCCTCACCCATATTGATGAGAATCTTGGAATAAGGGGACACGATCTCTGCTTCGACAAGACGTGCCAAGGAAACCGCCTCGCTAAACGTGCTGAGGTGGGACAGTAAAACAATTCCAATAAAGGCTTGGTTGTGGCACAATGTCACGCTACGAAATACGTCAGCAGATTAGATTTGTGCGAATATTATTCTCTCTATGGTGGTATGTGGAAATTATTTTGCAGAGCCGAACACTATCCTTGTGTTCAACATCTTCTATGAAGTATTCGGAGGAGGAACCCGCCTTGCAATGCCGAAGAAAATTTGCGCGCCGGACTCGTCGTCATTGCAGCCTGGTTCAGGGGCTACTGAGGGAGCCCTGGATTAGGGGGTGTCCGGATGGCCGGACTATGACCTTTGGCCGGACTCCCGGACTATGAATATACAAGATTGAAGACTTCGTCCCGTGTTCGGATGGGACTTTCCTTGGCATGGAAGGCAAGCTTGGCGATACCGATATGTAGATCTCCTCCCATTGTAACCGACTCTGTGTAATCGTAGCCCTCTCCGGTGTCTATATAAACTGGAGGGTTTTTAGTCCGTAGGACGAACAACAATCATACCATAGGCTAGCTTCTAGGGTTTAGCCTCTCTGATCTCGTGGTAGATCTACTCTTGTACTACCCATGTCATCAATATTAATCAAGCAGGAGTAGGGTTTTACCTCCATCGAGAGGGCCCGAACCTGGGTAAAAACATCGTGTCCCTTGTCTCCTGTTACCATCCACCTAGACGCACAGTTCGGGACCCCCTACCCGAGATCCGCCGGTTTTGACACCGACAAAGGCCCTGGATGCGGCTAAGGAGACGCGCTCTAAAATTAGAGACGTGCGGGAGGAACTTCGACAAGCCGGAGAAATCACGGCAGGAAGCCCCTATTTGTTGCGGATGAAGTTCTTAGATCCAAAGTATGCTCCTTTGGATCGGCTTTGGAGCACTGTAGATGAGTATGAGGACTTGGCGAAAAGTACGGTTGATGCGACCAAGTTTTTCAAGGATCATAAAGATAATGAAATAGAAAGGTTGTTCTGGTCGCAATTTAGCACTCCAACGCGCTCATTGCCATTGAGTGAGAGGATGGCCGCTATAGCCGAGCTCCATAGGTTGTCCGGTCTTGCAATGAGGTCTGTAATAGACCATCTATGGCCCAAGGGACCGAGGTCGGACAGTTATTTTGGTTTAGTGCAACAGTTATTTGGCGTCGGATCGTGAATCGATGCCATGAAAAGGTCGGCGTGCATAGAGGGTGCGCGGATGGCTTTTGCTCGTGTTAAGACAAATTGCGCAGATATGGAGGCCACTAGCATTGCAACCCAGAGTCTGGCAAGAAGCCAGGACCCGGCCGAGCACTATTTTGAGCAGGTCATAGAAGGTGCCCGTATAATAGAGGCTCAGTGCTCGAAGAATGTCATGTTCGAGTGACAAGTCGATTAATTGTAAACAATTATGTGTTAAATATAGAGGCTGTGTTTATACTTTCGCATGAAAGTGTTATAATGCCTCCTGTGCGGCCGTTTATGTATTCATATAACTTAAAAGTTAGCGGTCGTTGGATTTAGCCCCCACTCATATAATGCAGGGGTGTTCGAAAAATAATATGCGTAATCACACTTGATCCAACGTCTTGGTCCATTAAGGAGGTGATCGCACGTCGAACCAGGCAACCGGACTATATAGCCGTAACACTTTCACTTAGCCATAGGAGTTTAATGGTGGGGCTACTATGTAGCCCCTAGTACTACCGCGTGCATCTGGATAGGGGCGCGTATGTACGTGACAGGGAAATGGTCCTTCGTTAATGCGAAGGAATCCTATAGATTCTGATGAGTCTTCTAGTGGTTGACCAGTCTCTCGATGTATCATGACAGTCAGTTTTCGGCTTTCTCTACTGAGGTGCTCATCCGGAATAACCAGGGCACAATCGCAGTAGTTCTCCTTTGGCCGCCTTAGCTGATAGAACGGAACGTAAGGCAGCAAACCCAACATTTGACCAAAGACATGATTCGGAGCTGATGCATATAAGGCCAAACTCGCGACGCCGAACACTCCCGAATGTATTCGGACTTTATAACATATACTGGGTTGAGCAACGCCCTTGAATATGAACCCTGTATTTCCAGGTACGTGCATTGATCTATCGTGGCGAAATGCCTACAAAGCCAGTATCCGCGGTGGGTGTATTGAATACCCACGGGATGTCAAGCAACAAAAGACAGTAAAGAAGGTTTACACAGGGGCTTAATCTAAAGAGAAACCTTTGAGCGGGGCCCTGCTGCACGTCTGCGCCTTTGTTTCCGTTGTGCCGTATCCTTGAAGGGTGTCACACGAATAGTGTGTGTAAAAATGAAAATTCATGTAAAAGAGTAAGCGTGTGGGAAGTTTGGTTATTCTCAATGGATGTTAGAAATATGAGATATTGGCCTATTAATAAGGCAAGCTGAATTGTGGGCTTTATGACATGTTTGCAGCCCCTGGTACCATTTATGGGGATATATGTATGGAACCCAGCTCAGGTTTATCTGGGCTGTTGTTGACGATGGTGCACTGGACTCGTCTAATCGTGTCTGTGGTCTTAACGACCGGTCATGCGTTCTGATGGGAGAGGCCGCTTAGTGTCCGGCTATGAGAGTCGCCGCATACTGCTCTGTGTTTCCGCTAACAGTTATGACGCCACGTGGACCGGGCATCTTAGGTTTCAGGTAGGCGTAGTTCGGTATTGCATTAAAGCAAGTGAAGGCCATTCTTCCGAGTAAGCATGATAACCGCTGCTGAAGGGCGCGATGTCGAAGAGTAGTTCCTCGCTTCTGAAGTTGTCGGGAGAACCGAATGTCACCTCTAATACGAGGGAGCCCCAGTAGCGGGCTTCAATGCTTGGTATCACTCCTTTAAAGGTGGTGTTACTTTGGATTATTCTGGATGGGTCTATCCCCATCTTGCGGACGGTGTCCTGATATATCAGATTAAGACTACTGCCGCCGTCCATTAGGACTCAAGTGAGATGGTATCCGTCAATTATGGGGTCAAGCACCAAGGCAGCCGATCCTCCGTGCCGGATACTGGTCGGGTGGTCCCTGTGATCAAAAGTGATCGGGCAGGCCGACCAGGGGTTGAATTTGGGGGCAACGGACTCTACGTGAGTTGCGTGGACCATGTTTACTATTTTGACCTCTGGTGGGAATTTTTCCTGTCCCCTAGTGTTCGGCTGGCGAGGCTCATCCTCGTCTTCGCTTGGCGTTTCCCTTCCCTTGTGTTCGGCGTTTAACTTGCCGGCCTGCTTGAAGACCCAACATTCTCAGTGAGTGTGATTTGTAGGTTTTTCGGGGGTGCCATGGATTTGGCAAAATCTGCCCAGGACTTTATTCAGGCCAGACAGTCCTTCTTTGCTGCCCTTAAATGGCTTCTTTCTTTGACCGGGTCGAGAGCCCCTGAATCCGGCATTGACCGCCGTGTTGTCCGGACTTTCCTCATTGTTTCGATGCTTGTTCTTATTCCGCCGTGGTTTCCCGTTGCCATCTCGAATTTCGGATGTGTCTGGGTCAATGGTGCCTCTACGGGCCAACCAGCTATCCTCGCCCGCGCAAAAGCGGGTCATAAGGCTTGTTAAGGCCGCCATCGTCCTTGGCTTTTCTTGGCCGAGGTGTCTGGCCAGCCACTCGTCCTGGATACTGTGCTTAAAAGCCGCTAGGGCTTTGGCATCCGGACAGTCGACAATTTGATTCTTCTTAGTGAGAAATCTGTTCCAAAGCTTGCGGGCTGACTCTCCGGGTTGTTGTATTATGTGACTTAAATCGTCTGTGTCCGGAGGCCGAACATAGGTCCCTTGAAAATTGGCCCTGAAAGCGTCCTCAAGTTCCTCCTAGCTTCCGATTGAATTTTCGGGGTGGCTTTTCAACCAGTGCCGAGCTGGCCCTTTCAACTTGAGGGGAAGGTACTTGATGGCATGGAGGTCATCCCCACGAGCCATGTGGATGTGGAGGATAAAATCTTCAATCCAAACCCCATGGTCCGTCGTTCCGTCATATGCCTCTATGTTCACGGGTTTGAATACCTATGGAAAATCGTGATCCAGCACCTCGTCAGTGAATCAAAAAGGGTGTGCAGCCCCTCTGTATCTGGACATGTCACGACATGCTGTCTGCTGTTGTTGCGTCCGGTGTTGATTCTGAACTGGTATTCGATCAGTGTGATCGTTTTGGTGACTATAATCCCGCGTCGGAGCATTTCCTCTGGATCCGTAGATGGACCTGGCTGCACCGGCCTTTTTGTCCAGGAGCTCACGCAAATTGTGTGCAGCATCAGTGGCTGCTCTATCATGGCCATGAAGTGGTTGGTCCAGCCGAATGGCCGTATTGTTCTTTGGCGTAATGGGCTCTGCATCCTCATCATCGAATTCGGGCAGCAGCTTGCGTTTTGGGTAGCTCTTTGTGTGGCGATCGTCGCCACGTTTTCCTTCAGTGTCTAGCACCTTATTCCATCTTCGGTTGAGCGTATCCTACGCGGCTTTAAGCCTTTGCTTCTGCTTCTTTAGGCTCCTCGCCGTGGCCATAAGCCTTCTGCCGAGGTTATCTTGTTCCAAACGTTTTTCCGGGATGATGAATGCATCGTCAACCGGACTGTCCTCCTCTCTGGAGGCAGTTTGATGAGTTCGTGTAGGACCTTGAGAAGAAGTAAATAAGTCTAGAGGGGGGTTGATTAGACTACTTGACCAATTAAAAACTATGCCTTTTCCCAATTTTAGACTTTGGCAGATTTTAGCTATCTTAGCACAAGTCAAGCAATCTTCACACAATTCAAGCAAGCATGCAAAGAGTATATGAGCAGCGGAAAGTAAAGCATGAAACTTGCAAGAATGTAAAGGGAAGGGTTTGAAGATTTCAAATGCAATTTGGAGACACGGTGATTTTTGAGCCGTGGTTCCGATAAGTGGTGCTATCGTACATCCACGTTGATGGAGACTTCAACCCACGAAGGGTAACGGTTGCACGAGTCCACGAAAGGCTCCACACAAGAAGGGTCCACGAAGAAGCAACCTTGTCTATCCCACCATGGCCGTCGCCCACGAAGGACTTGCCTCACTAGCGGTAGATCTTCACGAAGTAGGCGATCTCCTTGCCCTTACAAACTCCTTGGTTCAACTCCACAATCTTGTCGGAGGCTCCCAAGTGACACCTAGCCAATCTAGGAGACACCACTCTCCAAGAAGTAACAAATGGTGCATTGATGATGAACTCCTTGATCTTGTGCTTCAAATGATAGTCTCCCCAACACTCAACTCTATCTCATAGGATTTGGATCTGGTGGAAAGAAGATTTGAGTGGAAAGCAACTTGGGGAAGGCTAGAGATCAAGATTCATATGGTAGGAATGGAATATCTTGGCCTCAACACATGAGTAGGTAGTTCTCTCTCAGAAATAGTAAGTTGGAAGTGTAGGTTTGTTCTGATGGCTCTCTCCACGAATGAAGAGGAGGTGGAGGGGTATATATAGCCTCCACACAAAATCTAACCGTTACACACAATTTACCAATCTCGGTGGGACCGAATCAACAAACTCGGTCAGACCAATCTCGGTGGGACCGAAATGCAACTCGGTAGGACCGATATGGTTAGGGTTAGGGCATAACGTAATCTCGGTGAGACCGATTACACAAACTCGGTGAGACCGATTTTGGTAATTATCTAACCAGAGAGTTGGTCAGGCAAACTCGGTGGGACCGATTACTCAAACTCGGTGAGACCGATTTTGGTAATAAGTTAACCAGAGAGTTTGCATTGTAATCTCGGTAGTACCGATTACTCAAACTCGGTAAGACCGATTTTGATAATGGACATACACAGAGAGTTTACAATCCCATCTCGGTGAGACCAAGATCCCTATCGGTGATACCGATTTGCCTAGGGTTTGTGGCAGTGGCTATGACATCTGAACTCGATGGCGCCGGATAGAAAGAATCGGTGGGGCCGAGTTTGACTTTAGGTTTAGGTCATATGTGTGGATGTGGGAAAGTAGTTGAGGGCTTTGGAGCATATCACTAAGCACTGTGGAGCAAGAAACTCATTAAGCAACACCTCATCCCTTCTTGATAGTATTGGCTTTTCCTATAGACTCAATGTGATCTTGGATCACTAAAACATAAAATGCAGAGTCTTGATCTTGAAGCTTTAGCCAATCCTTTGTCCTTAGCATCTTGAAGGGGTTCCACATCCTTTAGTCCATGCCACTCCATTGTTGAACTTGTCTGAAACATACTAGATAAAAGTGTTAGTCCAACAAGAGATATGTTGACATTAATTACCAAAACCACCTAGGGAGCACTTGTGCTTTCAATCTCCTCCTTTTTGGTAATTGATGACAACATACATCAAAGCTTTAGATAGAGATATAAAGGATAGCAAGTAAAGCTTTGGAAAGACATGTAACAAGTATAGGCTCCCCCTACATGTATGCAATCATGTGAATATGGATTATAGAAGCATGTGAATGCATGAACATGACAGAGTAGGCAATGTGTTACATGTATCTTGGCCATATGCATCCGAGCAAAGAATATTAAAAAATACCTTCATGCTCATGAGTCCTTCTTGCAAACAGTATGTACATCAGCAAGAATTCCTCATACACATGATTGTGATGCATATACTTACCTTGTGGGCTTGAGTTGGATTAGGGTGGAATGAACCTGCGTAAACAAGGTTAGATAACACAGATACACCTACTAGCCAGAGCAAACAGAAGAAACCATAAGAATACCAAGACTGGGATGACATGTAAAGAGTGAGTACTAAGTACCACATTGGATTAGACATGTCCCCAAAGGTAAAGATATGCAATGAATTTAAATGATTTCTTTCCGTTAGATGTCTTGCTCCCCCTAAATCTATCATGGGATACAAAGAGAAGATATGGAACAGAAAATCAGAGCTCAAAGAAACAAATGAACAGAGCTAATGCAAATAAGCACATATGAACATGTCTTTCCCCTCAAGAAGACATGTGGCATCTCTCCTCTTGAACACCAAGCATCTGGGATCCTTGAGAAATACTATTTTCTTAAGTATTCCCTCCCCCTGGAGATCTCTCTCTCCCCCTGTGGAGGTGATACTCTCTCTCCCTTTGGAAGTGATAAGCTTTGATGTGATCTCTCTAAGTGATAAGCTTTCATGTGATCTCTCTCTCCCCCTTTGACATCAATTTCCAAGAAGGGCCTTCTGGAATTTGTCGTGAATGGGTTTGGTCCTTGAGTCACAACACAAAGCACTGATAAAAATGTGATGCTTGTAGAGGACAAGATTCATTGAGTGGAGCTGGATAAAAAGCATTACAGAAGTAAGTGGCAAGTAGTTTTTCCTATAATGAGATTGGTAGCACCGAGTTGTATTCTTCGGTAGCACCGAAAGGATTCGGTTGGACCGAAAATAACAAACCGGTGAGACCGATTTCATCGCAAAGAAAACACTTGTCACCTCATCTCACTAGACTAGTAAGATCTCACAATGATTTGCAAGGAATTAACTGAATGATTTGTAATGAATTGGATGCAGGAAATGCAGAACAAACAGAAAAGAAAGAAATCTAGATGAGGTTTTTTTTGAAAGGGGAAACAAACATGCATAAGACAAATGCAAGAGCACAAGAAAAAGAACACGAGAGAACTTCATCTAGAATTGGTCGGCGACAAAGTCACCTATGTTAGAGTATATTGACTTAGGAGTCAAGTGAGATCACTTGATCATAGGTCACACTCATCGTTTAAGCTCAAAATGGGGTTACCATTTTTTGTTTAAGCATCTTGATGTTTTCACATCTAGTCGAGTTGCTTTAACTCATGTCTCGGAGTAAAGCTTCTCTAAGATGGAATAACATACCTTGGGTGGTGGTGTTGATCATGTAGTTGAACTTGTGTGGGTTGCTCAAGGTTGATGTAGCTCATCAAGAGTTGGGAGCACCACTTGGAATTTGAGTTCATCTACCTACATGGGTTAGTTCTTGCAAGGAAGAGCACTTGTGTTTCCAAAAATGACAATCATGAAGCTCAACATAGAATTTGTCAAAGGATATGTTCGAATGGTTTTGTGCTTCCTTGTCTTCAACCATTATAGTGTAGAGACTTGGTGATGTGGAGATTGCTCAAGATATGAGTTGGTTACAATCTCATGGAATTTGATTCAACCAAGTACCTACATGGGTTAGATAACATGCAAGGTGCAAATATATCCATGACATAGGATTATCATCATAAGAGAAATATCAAGGATTAGTCATAAGCTCATGTCTTGCATGTATCCAATGGAGTTTCTACTCCAAGTTTGAAGCATCAATGATGTTCAATTCTCCTCTCAACCTGCAAAACACTTTATCATCAAGAGGTTTAGTGAAAATATCTGCTAATTGCTTTTTGGTGCAAGCATGCTTAAGATTAATGTCACCCTTAGCAACATGATCTCAAATGAAATGATGACGAACTTCAATATGCTTAGTTCGAGAATGTTGCACATGATTATGAGAAATTTTGATAGCAGTTTCATTGTCACAAAGTAATGGAACATGTTTCACATATATCCCATAATCTTTAAGAGTTTGGGTCATCCAAAGTAATTGAGCACAACATGAACCAGCGGCAATGTATTCCGCTTCGGTGGTGGATAAGGATACCGAGTTTTGTTTCTTGGAAGACCAAGATACAAGGGATCTACCAAGGAACTGACAAGTACCCGAAGTGGACTTCCTATCAACCTTGTCTCCAGCATAGTCTGAGTCGGAGTAGCCAACAAGATCGAAAGAGGCCCTCTTAGGATACCAAATGCCAAAATTTGGTGTATGAATTAAGTATCTCACTATCCTTTTCACGACCTTAAGATGACATTCTTTAGGAGCAGCTTGATATCTTGCATACATGCACACACTTAGCATAATATCGGGACGTGAAGCACATAGGTATAACAATGAACCAATCATAGAGTGATAAACCTTTTGATCAACCGGTTCACCATCTTTGGTCAAATCAAGATGTCCACTAGTAGGCATGGGTGTAGACATACCTTTGAATTCTTGCATATTGAACTTCTTGAATAAGTTCTTAGTGTACTTTGTTTGAGAGACAAAAGTACCTTCCTTAGTTTGCTTGATTTTCAACCCAAGAAAGAATTTGAGTTCACTCATCATTGACATCTCAAACTTATCCGACATTAGCTTTCCAAACTTCTCACTAAAATGAGGGTTAGTTGATCCACATATAATATCATCAACATAAATTTGGCATACAAATAATTCTCCATTAATCCTTTTAGTAAAAAGTGTAGAATCAATTTTTCCAATTTCAAAGCCTTTTTCAATAAGAAACTTGGTTAAGCATTTATACCAAGCTCTAGGAGCTTGTTTAAGACCATAAAGAGCTTTGCGAAGTTTATAGACATGATTGGGTTTCTTAGGATTGATAAAGCCGGGAGGTTGTTTAACATAAACTTCCTCCTCTATTTCACCATTTAGAAAAGCACCTTCAATGTCCATTTGGTACAAGGTGATATCATGGTGATTAGCATAAGCAAGTAAGATGCGAATGGACTCAAGTATAGCAACGGGAGCATAAGTCTCACCATAGTCCATACCTTCGACTTGAGTGTAGCCTTGGGCGACGAGACGTGCTTTGTTGTGAACTACTTGTGCATCTTCATCTTGCTTGTTGCGAAACACCCATTTGGTACCGATGATGTTGTGGTTGTTGTCGGGCTTCTCAACCAATGTCCAAACTTGGTTCCTCTCAAAGTTGTGTAGCTCTTCATGCATAGCATTTGTCCAATCCGGATCTTCCAATGCTTCTTCAACCTTCATAGGTTCAATGCTAGAGATGAATGAATAGTTTTCGCAAAAGTTAGCTAAACGAGTTTTAGAGCGAGTGATTCTCCCGGTTTGAATATCATTGTAGATTTGCTCGACGGGATGGTCTTTATCAATTCTTGCTCGAACTCGTGAAAGCTTTTGCTTGGGCCTTGGTTGAACATCTTCTTCATCTCGTTCTTCTTCTTCTTGGCCTTCTTCATTATTGGCGTTATCGTTCTCTTGTCGTGGTGGAGAAGGAGGTTGTTGACTTTCTTGATGTACTTCCTCGTTTTCTTCATCTTGGTGTGTCCCACTTGTGGATGCTTACGTATCAACTCTTGGTTCACCTTGTCGTGAAGTAGAAGCTTCCACTTGGACGGACGAGGTACTCTCCTTCACCTCCGTTGGATGAATCTTGCCAATAGAAAAGTCTTGGATTGCTTCCGAGGGGTCTTCGTCTCCTACATCAATTGGCAATTGCTCTACTTGCGAGCCGCTAGATTCATCAAACTTCACATCTACCGTTTCTTCAACCTTTCGGGTGAAATTGTTGTAGACACGGTAAGTGTGAGAGTTTGAGCCATAACCAAGTAGGAAACCTTCATGAGACTTAGGAGCAAATTTAGAATGACGATGCTTATCAAGAATGTAGCACTTTGAGCCGAATACTCGAAAGTATCCAACTTGGGGTTTGTTACCGGTGAGGAGCTCGTATGCCGTCTTGCTGAGTAGCTTGTGAAGATACAAGCGATTTGTTGCATGACAAGTTGTCTCAACCGCTTCTGCCCAAAAGTGCTTCGGCGTCTTGTACTCATCAAGCATCGTTCTCGCCATTTTGATGAGCGTCCGGTTCTTCCTCTCAACAACTCCATTTTGTTGAGGTGTGTACGTAGCCGAGAACTCATGTGAAATCTCTTCTTAGTCAAGAAAGGTGTCCACATTTGCATTCTTGAACTCCGTTCCGTTGTCGCTGCGAACCTTCTTGATCTTCACTTCAAATTGATTTTGAGCCTCCTGGCGAAGTTTTTGAAGATCTTTTGGACCTGCGATTTTTCATCGAGAAAGAACACCCATGTAAATCTTGAAAAATCATCGACTATAACTAGACCAAAAGAATTTCCATCGAGACTTTTGTAAGCGTTGGGACCAAAGAGATCCATGTGAAGTAGCTCAAGTGGCCTCCTTGTGGTCATGATGTTCTTCACGGGATGCCTTCCTCCAACCTATTTACCTGCTTGACAAGCACTGCAAAGTCTATCCTTATCAAATATGACATTGTTAACACCAAGGATATGATTCCCTTTCATAAGCTTGTCAAGGTTTCTCATGCCAACGTGACCTTGTCGTCTATGCCATAACCAACATTTTGAGGATTTAGCAATGAAGCAAGTTCTAGGTTGAGCCTTTTTAGTGAAATCAACAATGTAAAGATCACCTCTACGTATACCGGTAAAGACCATTTTATGGTTATCTCTATGAAACACTTGGCAATCTACTTCAGTGAATAGGACATTAAAACCGAAATCAACAAGTCTAGATACTGAAAGTAAGTTGTAGCCAAGAGATTCAACGAGCATGACTTTTTGAATGGAGCTATCATGTGAGATGGCCACCTTACCGAGGCCAACCACCTTACCCTTTGAGTTGTCACCGAAAGTGACATACTTTCGAGGACCATCATTTTCAGTAAGCTCACGAAACATGTCTTTATCTCTGGTCATGTGATCGATACATCCACTGTCAAGGACCCATTCCTTTCCTCCTGCCATATATCCCCGAAGGTTTGCCATAAGACCAAAGTGTCTCATCGCATCATCAAGATCAAAGTCATCATCATCATCCTCATCATAGTATCCAAGTTCAACATCGTCATGTGGTGCATCAATTCCTAGTGAGAGTGATTCATTAGTATGAGTTTGACAATAATGTCCTCTATGAATTCTAGTAGCTTCAGAAATAATATCGCTAATAATTCCAACAATTCCTTTGGCACGCATAAGATTTGTAAGTTCAAATAAACAATTACCAAACATAGGATCATTAGAATTCATCTTACTCAAGGCAATAGACTTATGAAGAATTTCATCCAGATTTTTCAAGGAATAATTAGGAAATCGTTCCTCAAGAAATTTCCATATAGTGTAGGCACACTCAAAAGTAGGCAGATTTCCAATCAAGTTTCTAGGCAAGCCGCTAGTGACAAGATTAACGATTCTAACATTCCTAATCATGTCAATAGACTCATCAAGGGTAGGATGCATGGGATCAATATGAGGTGCACAAGGACTAGCAATGTACTTGTTCAAATGATATTGATTGAAAATTACAAGCATCTCATTTTTCCACTCATGAAAATACTCTCCATCAAGTATAGGCACTCTATGTCTAAGACTCCCCAAAGTAGACTCATCCATCTTCCTCCAATGGCGATTAAACCAAAGCAATGGACACCAATGCTCTGATACCACTTGTAGGACCTTGAGAAGAAGTAAGTAAGTCTAGAGGTGGGGGTGATTAGACTACTTGACCAATTAAAAACTATGCCTTTTCCCAATTTTAGACTTTGGCAGATTTTAGCTATCTTAGCACAAGTCAAGCAATCTTCACACAATTCAAGCAAGCATGCAAAGAGTATATGAGCAGCGGAAAGTAAAGCATCCAACTTGCAAGAATGTAAAGGGAAGGATTTGGAGATTTCAAACGCAATTTGGAGACACGGTGATTTTTGAGCCGTGGTTCCGATAGGTGGTGCTATCGTACATCCACGTTGATGGAGACTTCAACCCACGAAGGGTAATGGTTGCGCGAGTCCACGGAGGGCTCCACCCAAGAAGGGTCCATGAAGAAGCAACCTAGTCTATCCCACCATAGCTGTCGCCCACGAAGGACTTGCCACACTAGCGGTAGATCTTCACGAAGTAGGCGATCTCCTTGCCCTTACAAACTCCTTGGTTCAACTCCACAATCTTGTCGGAGGCTCCCAAGTGACACCTAGCCAATCTAGGAGACACCACTCTCCAAGAAGTAACAAATGGTGCGTTGATGATGAACTCCTTGCTCTTGTGCTTCAAATGATAGTGTCCCCAACACTCAACTCTCTCTCATAGGATTTGGATCTGGTGGAAAGAAGATTTGAGTGGAAAGCAACTTGGGGAAGGCTAGAGATCAAGATTCATATGGTAGGAATGGAATATCTTGGCCTCAACACATGAGTAGGTAGTTCTCTCTCAGAAATAGTAAGTTGGAAGTGTAGGTTTGTTCTGAAGGCTCTCTCCACGAATGAAGAGGAGGTGGAGGGGTATATATAGCCTCCACACAAAATATAACCGTTACACACAATTTACCAATCTCGGTGGGACCGAATCAACAAACTCGGTCAGACCGATTCAGTAAACAATGTGACTGTTAGGATTTTCAGTGGGACCGAAATGCAACTCGGTAGGACCGATATGGTTAGGGTTAGGGCATAACGTAATCTCGGTGAGACCGATTATACAAACTCGGTGAGACCGATTTTGGTAATTAGCTAACCAGAGAGTTGGTCAGGCAAACTCTGTGGGACCGATTACTCAAACTCGGTGAGACCGATTTTGGTAATAAGTTAACTAGAGAGTTTGCATTGTAATCTCGGTAGTACCGATTACTCAAACTCGGTAAGACCGATTTTGATAATGGACATACACAGAGAGATTACAATCCCATCTCGGTGAGACCGAGATCCCTATCGGTGAGAACGATTTGCCTAGGGTTTGTGGCAGTGGCTATGACATCTGAACTCGGTGGCGCCGGATAGAAAGAATCGGTGGGGCCGAGTTTGACTTTAGGTTTAGGTCATATGTGTGGATGTGGGAAAGTAGTTGAGGGCTTTGGAGCATATCACTAAGCACTGTGGAGCAAGGAACTCATTAAGCAACACCTCATCCATTCTTGATAGTATTGGCTTTTCCTATAGACTCAATGTGATCTTGGATCACTAAAACATAAAATGCAGAGTCTTGATCTTGAAGCTTTAGCCAATCCTTTGTCCTTAGCATCTTGAAGGGGTTTCACATCCTTTAGCCCATGCCACTCCATTGTTGAACTTGTCTGAAACATACTAGATAAAAGTGCTAGTCCAACAAGAGATATGTTGACATTAATTACCAAAACCACCTAGGGAGCACTTGTGCTTTCAGTTCGGCCCTCGGGATCGCTGTGATCAGGCATCTGTTCAGCGTGGCCTGGCTCTTCTTGCTCCTTTGCTAGGTTCATATTGTTGCCTTTGGAGTCAACCGGATTGTCATTTTTCCTTGCGCTGTTATCGCTATTTTTAATATGACTGGACTTAGAGCGGCGCCTGCGCCGTCGTTTTGGCTTTTGTCCGGGGGGTTTATCCTCCGTTGTTTCCTTTTTGTCACCGTTTTCCTCCTTAGGCGTGTCCACCATGTAGATGTCATATGATGAAGTGGTGGTCCAGCGGCCTGTGGGCGGTGGTTCTAGATCGTCCCCTGCATCAGCGTCCACACCGTCGATGTCGTCGGAGTCAAAATCAAGCATGTCTGTTAGGTCATCGACAGTGGCTATGAAGTGGGTGGTGGGTGGGAGGCGATTTTCTTCGTCGTCCGTATCCCACTCAGGCCGGACATAGTTCGGCCAGGAATCTCCTGACAGAGAGAGAGACCTTAATGAATTTAGCACATCGCCAAAGGAGGAGTGCTAAAAGATATCTGCAGCGGTGAACTCCATTACTGGAGCCCAATCGGACTCGATGGGCACGGGCGCGCGCGCTTTGGGACCTACATCCGGACACAAGTCCGGGGGTCCGGTGACGCAGATTCCCTTAACAGCGGAATCTGTGTTCAGCTCTACCGCCGAAGAGCATGCGACCTCCATGGCGGGGCCCAACAAACCGTCCTCGGATGACGCGATGTGCCCCGGATTTAGGTCCGGAGCAGCTGCAGGGGCGGTATCCCGAATACTGTCTGTCGGTGTCAAAACCGGCGGATCTCGGGTAGGGGGTCCCGAACTGTGCGTCTAGGCGGATGGTAATAGGAGACAAGGGACACTATGTTTTACCCCGGTTCGGGCCCTCTCGATGGAGGTAAAACCCTACGTCCTGCTTGATTAATATTGATGATGTGTGTTACAAGAGTAGATCTACCACGAGATAAAGGAGGCTAAACCCTAGAAGCTAGCCTATGGTATGATTGTTGTTCGTCCAATGGACTAAAGCCATCCGGTTTATATAGACACCGGAGAGGGCTAGGGTTACACAGAGTCGGTTACAATGGTAGGAGATCAACATATCCGTATCGCCAAGCTTGCCTTCCACGCCAAGGAAAGTCCCATCCGGACACGGGACGAAGTCTTCAATCTTGTATCTTCATAGTCTTGGAGTCCGGCCGATCACGATAGTTCGGCTATCCGGACACCCCCTAGTCCGGAACTCCCTCAGTAGCCCCTGAACCAGGCTTCAATGACGACGAGTCCGGTGCGCATGTTGTCTTCGGCATTGCAAGGCGGGTTCTTCCTCCGAATAATTTATAGAAGATTGTGAACATCAGGATAGTGTCCGGCTCTGCAAAAATAAATTCCACGTACCACCGTAGAGAGAATAATATTACACAAGTTCAATCTACTGACGTATTTTGTGGCGTGACGTCACACCACTACCAAGCCTTTACTCAAATTGTTTTTATTGTTCCACCTCAGCGCGTTTAGCGAAGCGGTTTCCTGGGCACGTCTTGTCGAAGCAGAGATCGTGTTCCCCTTATTCCGGGATTCCCATCAATACGGACGTGGGTAACCCAACTGTGCCATTGATTGTGATGCTTGGGAGATAAGCGAGTTTTACCAGGCCGGTGGGGACACATGTTTTTGTCCGCCCATATAAGGGGATAAAGATCCAACCCTTTTACCTACACCTTCTTCCTCATTGGCTTATCCATCTCCGCGAACCCGAGCTCCAGCGCCCAAGTCCGCACTTCTCACCTCGACCTTCTCCAACTATGTCCGGAGCGGGAGGCAAGTGGATGGCCTCCTCCGTCACGGAGGGGTAGATCCAGAAGCTGCGCGACGCCAGATATTTGTCCAGCAACATCGCGCACCGGCTCCCCGGTGAGGGAGAGCTCATTCCCACCCCTAGGCCCCATGAGAGGGTAGTATTTCTTCCCCATTTCCTCCGCAGACTGGGCTTCCCACTTCATCCCTTTGTCTGGGGGCTCATGATCTACTACGGCCAAGATTTCCATGATCTGGCCCCGAATTTCATCCTCAACATCTCGGCGTTTATCGTCGTGTGCGAGGCCTTCCTCTGCATCCAGCCCCACTTCGGCTTGTGGCTCAAGACCTTCAGTGTCAAGTCGAAGGTTGTGAAGGGCAGCCAAGCAGAGTGCGGAGGCGCCATGGTGGGCAGGATGTCCCACGTTACTTGGCTGGAGGGCACTTTCGTGGATCCCCCGAATTGGGAAGCGGCCCCCGAATTCAGATCCGGCAACCCTACATGGCTCACCTCCTGGAAAGAGAGTGGCCGGATCTGGGGGGATTCGGAGGAGCTGACCGGACTCCAAGCCTGTATCCATAAGCTGGTGGACAAGAAGCTCAAGCTTGTCAACGTAGTCCAGGTCATGCTCATCCGCCGGATACTCCCGTGCCAACGACGGGGCTTCAACATGTGGGAGTTCGATCCGGCGCAGTACCAGACTCTGAGCGGGCTCTTCGACACTACATACGAAGATGTCTAGAAGGTGTTGTTCAAGGGCGCCGAGGCTCCCGCATCCGCTACCAAAGATCGCGGATTCCGCTCGCAGCGTCCAGCTGACGAGGTAAGTGATTTTGCCACTTGTTTTCCATAGTTTGACTCTATGCGGGATCTAAACTCCCTTTACCTTTGACAGGACTGGCTGGCGAAGGTCGAACGGACTATCTGTCCGGCCCCATTGCCAGAGGACCCAGCGGACGCCCGCCTAATGGGGCTGCTGGCTCCGGCACCCCACGTGGTGCCGGAGAAGAAGGCCAAGAAGAAGGCCACGGGGACTCGGAAGAGTTCCTGTTTTCAGGTGCTATCGGATGATGAATCCGAGGCCGACTCCTCCCACCAAGGCGAGGAGGAGAAGAAAGCCTCTCCCCCAGTGGGGGGAGGGAGAAAAGGAGGGCCTCCCCAACAAGGGAGGCCGAAGGGTCCAAGAAGGGAAAAACTCTTCCCCCGGACTGCTCTGCCAACGCCAGTGATGACGATTAGGACTGGCCACCAAGGGCCAAGCCCCTGGCGAGATCGTAAGTATCCGGACTCCCGAATAACTTCAAGGTTTTTCCTTTTCGCCACATAATGTCTTTCTAATGCCGCATACAACCCTGCAGTCCGCCCAAGGATGATTTTCCCGCTTCGTTGAGCGGGTCCTTAGGTGTGTCGGATATGGATTCTCTTCCGACTGCCTCCACCCCCCGTGATGCGGATGACGCCAAGGTGGGATCCCAGGAAGGGACCCACCAGGAGGAGGAGGCCCCGGGGGTGTCGTAGGACAACCTCCCGGACTTTGCACCAGATTCGGCCCCGGAACCCACAGTGGCTCCAGAGTCCGGTGGGCGACCCCTTCGTAAGAAGGGCAAGACCGTGACGCCGGCAGCCTCCGTCCAACCGGAGGCGCCGGATAACTTGCTGGAGGCGCTCAATGGCGCCTCCATTGAAGAGGAACACCGCACTGTTATGAGTGCAGTGATTCAGAAGGTTTAGCTCGCCAAGAGCGGGCTGACCGAAGCCTGCAGCAACCTTCTAACAGGCTTTCAGGTAAGAATTTCGATATATATAAAATGGTACCGCATAGACAGTAGCCCCTGATGCTCGATTCGGTGTTCGGAAAGAAAAACCGGACTGAGGATCTAAAAAGATATACGCAGGAGTCATAAAAAATATGTCAATATGGGTTTGCAGGCTGCGCTGCTGACCTCTGCCGCACTGACTGTGGAGGTCAATACTTTGAAGGAAAGCCTCGAGCGGTCTGAGAACGAGCTCGGCCATGCCAAGAAGCAGCTCGAGGACAAGGAAGGTGAGCAACACCTTATTAGAATTGTACCTTACAGAAAAGGATTTTGGTTGCAAAAAGAATGACAAGGATAACATGGGTATTGCAGGGGCCACAAACAAGGTGGCGACCCTGAAAGAGGCGGTGGTCGCGGCCGAATGCAATGCGGCCGCGGAGCACACCGAGCGAGAGAAGCAGGAGGCACGGGTGGCGGAGGTACAGCAAGAGCTCCAGGATCTCGTGAAAAAACATGAGAGCCTGGAGCGTGACTCGAAGACTCGAGAGTCTAAGCTTGCAACGGCTCTTGAGAGTGCCAAAGCCGCTAAGGCCGAAGCCTACAAGGCCCTCCAGGAGATTGAGGTGGTGAAGAAAATAGCAGCGGGTAAGGCATTTTTCATGCAAAGTAAGCATGTGAGTGTTAATTACCTGTTGCTTACCCGAATTCGGAGCTCTCCAGGAGCGTTCACAGATCTTCCTCGCAGTGTGTCCGATGCTGCCGCATTCTACCGGGCCGAGGAGGGGAGCTCGACGGAGAAGGTCTTCTGGTCTTAGTATGCTGAGGCCGGACATCCGGTGCCCCTTAGCGACAAGCTGAAGCAGCTGGTCGAGCTCCACAAGGCGGCCGAACAGGCCATGAAGGGCCTCATAGTTCGGCTGTGTCCTAAGGAGGCCATGCCTGGGAGCTACTTCGGCCTGGTGCTGCGGCTGGTGGATGCGTGCCCGTGGGTTGAAGTCATCAAGCACTCCGCCTGTATTGAGGGTGCCCGTCGGGCCCTTGCCCGCGCAAAGGTGCACTGGGGCAAGATGGATGCCCAGAAGCTTGTGACGGACCCGCCACCAGAGGGCAAGGAGCATCGCACGCCCGAGATGTATTATAAGAGTGTGCTGAAGGGCGCCCGCACTATTGCGGGGGAGTGCTCCAAAGATGTAATTTTTGAGTAGACTCGCATTTTGTTATCCTGTGCGCTGAAAACTTAGTTCATATGCGCTAAGCAATGCTTGTTAATTTAAAATATTACCTTCTGTGCGGCTGTTTATCAAATCTGAGAGATGGCAAGTCGTCGGCTTCAGCCCCCATGCCACGAGTGCTGGGGTGTTCGGGATAAACTTGAGCACTCTTGTTCCCATTTTTGGGTCCATCTAGGGAGGCGCTCAACACAGCGAACAAGGCAACCAGACTTATAATGCTTGAACACTCTCACTTAGCCATAGAATTCTATAATTTTAAATTTAGGCGAAGCCCCCAGTCTTTGGAAGGCCGAATTTGGGGCGCTATCCACGCCTGGGCCAGACAAGATCCGGCTCCTCGCTCTAAGCGGCATAAGTCTTTAAGGACTCGCAAAAAACCTCTCTAACAGCGACCGGCTCTCGCCTCACCATGACGGTCAGTTTTAGCTTTCTCCACTGAGGCGTTAACCCAGCTCAACTGGGGCGCAATTGCAGTGGTTCTCCCAGTGCTACCTTAGCCGATACAACGGAACATAAGGTACCAAAACATGGGAGCCGGGCAAACCCAACTATTGACCCAAGACATGATTCGGAGCCGATGCATATAGTGCTATAAGTTCGGGGTGCCGCACTTGTGAAAGTGTTCGGACTTATCACACCATGATGCGGGAAACAAAAGCCCCTGGTGTATTTTAGCCGTACCAAAGTGTACGGATGCAACATGCCGTAAATGAACGTATGTATAAAAAAGAAATGCAATTATAAGCAAAAAGGTGCTGCATTGTTTATTCAAGAAAGACTGCTATAAGTGCAGAACGATACAAATGGTGCGATAAGCAAGGGATGGGACTGTTAAACATGTCCCCCTCCAGGGGTAGGCTGCCGAATGGTGCGTAAAACAGATTTAATGCTCATAATGGAGACCACCTGGATATTCGTTGTAGCCTTTATCCTTTCCTGGCTGTTGCATCGTGAGTTTGGCAGGTCTGCTGCCGGACAGGGCCTCTGACGAACGGAGTCCTGTGGGTAAAAAAGGGAAAAGAAAAGAAAAAAGAACGACACACTTGAGAGCCCATGGTGTGGTTGAGCCGCAGTCTGGGCTTATCGTGGTCGTGCCCCTCTCCCCATGCCCATGGTATCTTCAGGGCGTAATGGTGTACGCGAAGGACCTGTTTTGACGTTTTACAGGGGATGGGGTTGGGGCCGCACTGCTACGCGTGCTCGGAACGTGCCAGTTGGTCTTGTTGTAGGTTACTCCGGGTGCGCTTAGCTGTGTCCGGCCGCTTAACGGCCGGACTCAAGAATTGCCTTAAGAGGCTGCATTGTACTTATGCCGCGAGAGCCGCTGTATGTTCCTCCGTTCGGAGAGAACGTTCAGTGTTTTAGTTGACCATGATGACTCCTCGAGGGCCTGGCATCTTGAGCTTGAGGTATGCGTAGTGCGGCACCGCGTTGAACTTTGCAAACGCGGTTCGTCCGAGCAGGGCATGGTAGCCGCTGCGGAACGGAACTATGTCAAAGATTAACTCCTCGCTTCGGAAGTTATCCGAGGATCCGAAGACCACTTCCAGTGTGACTGATCCTATACAATTGGCTTCTAGACCTGGTATGACGCCTTTAAAGGTCGTCTTGGTAGGTTTTATCCTTGAGGGGTCTATGCCCATTTTGCGCACTGTATCCTGATAAAGCAGGTTCAGGTTGCTGCCGCCGTCCATCAGGACTCTGGTGAGGTGAAATCCATTGACGATTGGGTCTAGGACCAATGCGGCGAATCCGCCGTGGTGGATGCTGGTGGGGTGGTCCCTTCGGTCAAAAGTGATCGGGCAGGAGGACCATGGATTGAACTTCGGGGCAACTGGCTCCATCGCGTATACATCCCTGAGTGCACGCTTCCGCTCCCTTTTGGGTATGTGTGTTGCGTATATCATGTTCACCGTCCGCACCTGTGGGGGGAAACCCTTCTGTCCTCTATTGTTCAGCGGTCGGGTCTCTTCCTTGTTATCGCTATGCAGCCCCTTGTCATTTTTTTCAGCAATTAACTTGCCTGCCTACTTGAATACCCAACAGTCCCTATTGGTGTGGTTAGCTGGCTTTTCGGGGGTGCCGTGTATCTGGCACAAGCAGTCGAGTATTCGGTCCAAATTGGACGGACCCGGAGCAGTTCTTTGGAATGGCTTTTTCCGTTGACCGGGTTTAGAGCCTCTGAATCCGGCATTGACTGCCGTATCCTCACTATTGTCGCCGTTAATGTGGCGTTTGTTTTTGTTACGACGCGACCTCCCACTACGGTCCTTGATGTCCGGACTGCCAGAATTTTTGCTGAGGTTGTTGTTGCGTGCTAGCCAGCTGTCCTCACCCGCGCAGAAGCGGGTCATGAGTGATGTGAGGGCTGCCATGGATTTCGGCTTTTCCTGTCCCAGGTGCCGGGCAAGCCACTCGTCGCGGATATTATGCTTGAAGGCCGCGAGGGACTCCGCATCCGGACAGTCGACGATTTGGTTTTTCTTGGTTAAGAACCGTGTCCAGAATTGTCTGGCCGATTCGTCTGGCTGCTGAATTATGTGGCTTAGGTCATCAGCATCTAGTGGTCGCACATACGTGCCTTGGAAGTTAGCGAGGAATGCGGCTTCCAGGTCTTCCCAACTCCCAATTGACTCTGCTGGCAAGCTGTTAACCCAATGCCGGGCTGGTCCTTTAAGCTTGAGGGGGAGATATTTGATGGCATGAATATCATCACCGCGGGCCATGTGGATGTGAATAAGATAGTCTTCGATCCAAACCGCGGGGTCTGTTGTGCCATCGTAAGATTCGATATTCACGGGTTTAAACCCTTCGGGGATTTGATGATCCATTACTTCATCTGTGAAGCATAGTGGGTGTGCGGTGCCTCTGTACTGGGCGATATCATGACGGAGCTCAAAAGAGCTTTGTCTGTCTTGTTCGGCCCGGCCAGACTTACTGTGTCCAGCGCGACGGTTGTCGTCACGTACCGTGGGGCGCCCACGCGATCCATAGATCGATCTTGATTGTCTTGCCTTATCCTCCAATATGTCTCGCAAGTCCGGAGCATTCCCCTATGGCCTTCTGCTTTCCGAGTGTTGCCGGGGTACGGGTCTGGTGAAGGGCCTAGAGGCCTCTCTGTCGCGACCACGGGGTGGTCGGTCAGCCGTATTGTCTCCTGGTGATGCGGGTTCATACGCTTCCTCCTCTAATCGGGGGAGCAGCTTGCGTTTAGGGTAGCTTTTGGAGGGGCGTTCGAGCTCATGCTCTTCGGCCGCGAGGACTTCAGTCCATCTGTCGGCTAGCAGATCTTGATCAGCTCTAAGCTGTTGCTGCTTTTTCTTGAGGCTGTTCGCCGTGGCCATAAGCCTGCGTTTAAAATGCTCTTGTTCGACGGTATCCTCAAGCACGACGAATTCATCGTCGTCGAGGCTTGCCTCATCTCCGGAGGGAGGCATATAATCCTCTACCTCTTCTTCGGCCGCTCTCTCATGAGGGCTGGCATCTCCGTCCTCCTGTGCTGGATCTTGCTGGAGTGAGTTGTCTTCGGCACTGTCTGGTGTATTATTGTCTCCGGTGCCGGAATCTTCATTCTTGCTGTGGCCGGATTTAGAGCGGCGCCGCTGACGCCGGCGCTTGGGCTGTTTCTTGGAGGGGTCATCCTCCGCTGTTCCTTTGCCATTCCCATCCTTTGGGATATCCACCATGTATATGTCATATGATGAGGTGGCTTTCCAGTGCCCGGTGGGCGCTGGTTCTTGGTCGTCTCCGGCATCGTCGTCCATACCGTCGATGTCTTTGGAGTCGTAGTCTAGCATGTCGGTTAGATCGTCGACAGCGGCTACCAAGTGGGTGGTGGGTGGGTTTTGAATTTCTTCGTCGTCCGCATCCCAACCGTCCCGACCGCAGTCCGGCCAGGGCTCTCTTGATAACGAGAGATACTTTAGTGAACTCAAGATGTCGCCGAAAGGTGAGTGTTGAAAGATGTCCGCTGCGGTGAACTCCATGATCGGCGCCCAATCGGATTCGATCGGAGGGGGCGCGGGAGGTTCGGAGTCCGGCGAGGAGTCCAGCACCTCGGAGTCACGAGCTTTATGAGGGACAAGGTCAGTGTTCGGCTCTATCGCTGTAGAGGTTGCAGCCCCCGAGGCGGTGTCTAGCCATCCGTCCTCCATCTGCGCAGCCGGCTCCGAATTGAAGATCGGAGCGGGTTCGAGTGCGGCCTCCAGGGTACTGTCCGGCTGCAGAGCTAAATCATGCTCGCCGTGACAGTGCGGCACGCTCAGCTGTGGCTCGAATCCATCGAGGATCAAGTCCCCGCGGATGTCAGCCGTGAAGTTCAAACTTCCAAATCTGACCTGACGGCCAGGGGCGTAGCTTTCGATCTGCTCCAGATGGCCAAGCGAATTGGCCCGCAGTGCGAAGCCGCCGAATACGAAGATCTGTCCGGGGCGGAAGGTCTCACCCTGGACTGCGTCGTTGATGGTGATCGAGGAAGCCATCGAGCCTATCGGTGACGACACAGAGGAACTCTCAATGAAAGCACCAATGTCCGTGTCAAAACTGGCGGATCTCGGGTAGGGGGTCCCGAACTATGCGTCTAGGCGGATGGTAATAGGAGACAAGGGACACGATGTTTTACCCAGGTTCGGGCCCTCTTGATGGAGGTAAAACCCTACGTCCTGCTTGATTAATATTGATGATGTGTGTTACAAGAGTAGATCTACCACGAGATCAAGGAGGCTAAACCCTAGAAGCTAGCCTATGGTATGATTGTTGTTCATCCTATGGACTAAAGCCATCTGGTTTATATAGACACCGGAGAGGGCTAGGGTTACACAGAGTCGGTTACAATGGTAGGAGATCTACATATTCGTATCGCCAAGCTTGCCTTCCACGCCAAGGAAAGTCCCATCCGGACACGGGACGAAGTCTTCAATCTTGTATCTTCATAGTCTTGGAGTCCAGCCGATCACGATAGTTGGCTATCCGGACACCCCCTAGTCCGGAACTCCCTCACTGTCCGACAGCAGATTTAGGTCGTGCTCGTCGTGACTGTTCGACGCTCTTGATGTAAGCCCGAATCTGTCGAAGATCAAGTCTCTGTGGACATCGGCCGTGTAATTCAAGTTTCTGAACCTGACCTGGTGGCCAGGGGCGTAGCTGTCGATCTGCTCCACATGGTCAAGCGAGTTGGCCCGCAGTGTGAAGCCGCCGAACACGAAGATCTATCCGGGGAGAAAAGTCTCACTCGGGACTGTGTCGTTGAAGGTTGGGGGAGCCATCAAGCCTTATAACAACGACACAGAGGAACTCTCAATGAAAGCACCAATGTCGGTGTCAAAACCGGCGGATCTCGGGTAGGGGGACCCAAACTGTGCGTCTAAGGCTAATGGTAACAGGAGACTGGGGACACGATGTTTACCTAGGTTCGGGCCCTCTCGATGGAGGTAATACCCTACTTCCTGCCTTATTGATCTTGATGATATGAGTATTACAAGAGTTGATCTACCACGAGATCGTAGAGGCTAAACCCTAGAAGCTAGCCTATGATTATGATTGTTGTTGTCCTACGGACTAAACCCTCCGGTTTATATAGACACCGGAGGGGGCTAGGGTTACACAGAGTCGGTTACAGAGAAGGAGATCTAACATCCGAATCGCCAAGCATCTTGAGCTTGAGGTATGTGTAATGCGGCATCGCATTGAATCGAGAAAACGTGGTTCGTCCTAGTAGGGCATGATAGCCACTACGGAAGGGGACAATGTCGAAGATTAACTCCTCGCTTTGGAAGTTGTCCGGAGAGCCGAAGACTACTTCCAATGTGATTGAGCCTGTACAGCAGGCCTCTACACCTGGTATTACACCTTTGAAGGTGGTTTTGGTGGGTTTGATCCTTGATGGATCGATGCCCATTTTGCACACTGTATCCTGATAAAGCAGGTTCAGGTGCTGCCACTGTCCATGAGGACTCATGTAAGGTGGAATCCGTCAATGATTGGGTAGAGGATCAATGTGGCCAAACTGCCATGACGGATACTGGTAGGATGGTCCCTACGATCGAAGGTGATCGGATAGGAAGACCATGGGTTGAACTTTGGGGCGACTGGCTCCATCGCATAGACGTCCCGTAGTGCACGCTTCCGTTCCCTCTTGGGAATATGGGTTGCGTATATCATATTCACCGTTTTCACCTAGGGAGGGAATTTCTTCTGTCCTCCTGTGTTCGGCGGTCGGGGCTCCTCATCGTCATCGCTATGCAGCCCCTTGTCCTTGTATTCGGCATTCAACTTGCCGGCTTGTTTAAATACCCAGCATTCTCTATTAGTATGGTTGGCTCATTTATTAGGGGTGCCGTGAATTTGACATGAGCGATCGAGTATGCGGTCCAAACTGGACGAGCCCGGATTGTTTCTTTTGAATGGATTTTTCCGCTGACCGGATTTCGAGCCTCTGGATCCGGTGTTGACTATCGTGTCTTCGGTGTTTTTGCCAATGTTCCGACGCTTGTGTCTATTGCGTCGTGGCTTGCCGTTGCTGTCTCTGGCGTCTGAATCGCCAGAGTTTTTTGGTGTGATGTTGCTGCGAGCCAGCCAGCTGTCCTCGCCCGTGCAGAATCGGGTCAATAGTGTCATAAGGGGTGCCATGGATTTTGGATTTTCTTGGCCGAGGTGTCGAGCAAGCCATTCATCACAAATGTTATGCTTGAAAGCAGCTAAGGCTTCGGCATCTGGACAATCGACAATTTGGTTCTTTTTAGTTAGGAACCGAGTCCAGAATTTCCTGGCTGACTCTCTGTGCTGTTGTGTTATGTGACTTAAGTCATCAGCATCCGGCGGTCACACATAAGTGCCTTGGAAGTTGTCGAGGAATGCATCCTCCAGGTTCTCCCAGCTACCGATGGAGTTTGCTGGCAAGCTATTCAGCCAATGTCGAGCTGGTCCCTTGAGTTTTAGTGGGAGATACTTGATGGCATGTAGATCATCTCCGCGGGCCATGTGAATGTGTAGGAGAAAATCTTCAATCCATACCGCGGGGTCTATGGTGCCATCATATGATTCAATGTTTACGGGTTTAAACCCTTCTGGGAATTCATGACCCATTACTTCGTTAGTGAAGCATAGGGGGTGTGCGGCGCCTCTATGCCGGGCTACATCACGACGTAGTTCGACTGGGTCTAGTCTGTTGTATTCGGCCCGGCCGGACTTTTGTTTAGTGTGTCCGGCGTGACGGTTATCGTCGCGCATTGTGGCGCGCCCCCGCGATACATAGATTGATCTTGACTATCCTGCTTTGTTTTCCAATACATCTCGCAGGTCCTTCGTGTAGCCCCGGCCTGCATGTTTTTGCTTGTTTGGCGATGGGGTGTGGTCTAGACTTCGGGCTTGTAAGCCGCTTTGTCTCGGCCACGGGGTGGCTGGTCAGCCGCATCATGCACTAGTAGCATGGGATCTAACGCCTCCTCCTCGAGTTG
The DNA here is from genome assembly GCF_018294505.1 of Triticum aestivum. NCBI lineage: Eukaryota > Viridiplantae > Streptophyta > Magnoliopsida > Poales > Poaceae > Triticum > Triticum aestivum. Next base: position 557,645,337 of record NC_057804.1, read on the forward strand.
AGGTAGCAACCTGCGCTTTGGGTAACATTTTGTAGGGCGCTCGAGTCCATATTCCTCGGCAGCCAGGACCTCGGTCCATCTATCAGTTAGCGGATCTTGGTCAGCTTGAAGTTGTTGCTGCTTTTTCTTCAGGCTTTTTGCAGTGGCCATAAGCCGGCGCTTGAAGCGCTCCTGCTCGACGGGATCCTCGGTCACGGTGAATTCGTCGTCACCAAGGCTCATTTCATCTTCAGAGAGAGGCATGTAATTGTCATCCTCTGATTCCCCATCTGTTGCCTGTTCCTTAGGGCTAGTTTGCCCATCTTCCTGCTCGGCCTGCTCGAAGACTGGCTCGGCAGGATTGTTTTCGTCTTCGGCACCATCCGGACTATTATCATCCCTTGTGCTGGTATCGTCATTTTTGCTATGGCGGGGCTTGGAGCGGCGTCTATGACGCCGGTGCCTAGATTGCTTATCCGGGGGTTTATCCTCCGTCGCCTCATCACCATTGCCTTTATTAGGGGTTGTCCACCATATATATGTCATATGATGAGGTGGCTGTCCAGCGCCCGATAGGCGGTGGTTCCTGTTCATCTCCTGCATCGTCGTCCATACCGTCAATGTCTTCGGAGTCGAAGTCGAGCATGTCGGTTAGGTCATCGACAGTGGCTATTAAGTGGGTGGTGGGTGGGTGCCGAATTTCTTCGTCGTCCGCTTCCCACTCGAGTCGGACATAGTTTGCCCAAGAGTCTCCTGACAAAGAGAGAGACATTAATGAGTTTAGCATGTTTCCCAAGGGCGAGTGCTAAAAGATATCCGTGGAGGTGAACTCCATGACTGGTGCCCAATCAGATTTGATAGGCACAGGCGTAAGCGGTTCAGATCTTGTAGCCGGAGACGAGTCCGAGGGTCCAAGTGTTCCGACCTCATAGGAGGTGGGAGGAGTGTTCGGCTCCAAGGCCGATGAGTGTGCTACCTCCGTGGCGGCGTCCATCCACCCGTCCTTGGATGGCACAGTCTGCTCTGGATTGTCTCCCGGAGCGGCTGCAGGTGCGATAACCCGAGTATTGTCCGATGGCAGATCTAGGGCATGCTCTTCGGGACAGTCCGGCGCACCTGGCATGGGCTCGAATCCGCTGAAGATCAAGTCTCCGGGGATGTCGGCTATGTAGTTTAGGTTGACAAACCTGACCTGGTGGCCAGGGACGTAGCTGTCGATCTGCTCCAGATGGCCAAGCAAATTGGCCCGCAGTGCGAAGCTGCCGAATAAGAAGATCTGTCCGGGAGGGAAAACCTCCCCTTGGACTGCGTCATTGAAGATGATTGAAGGGGCCATCGAGCCTTATCGCGACGACACAGTGGAACTCTCAATGAAAGCAACAATGTCGTTGTCAAAACCGGCGGATCTCGGGTAGGGGGTCCGTACTGTACGTCTAAGGCTAATGGTAACAGGAGGCTGGGGACACGATGTTTACCTAGGTTCGGTCCCTCTCGATGGAGGTAATACCCTACTTCTGCTTGATTGATCTTGATGATATGAGTATTACAAGAGTTGATCTACCACGAGATCGTAGAGGCTAAACCCTAGAAGCTAGCCTATGATTATGATTGTTGTTTTCCTACGGACTAAACCCTCCGGTTTATATAGACATCGGACGGGGCTAGGGTTACACAGAGTTGGTTACAGAGAAGGAGATCTACATATCCGAATCGCCAAGCTTGCGTTCCACACAAAGGAGAGTCACATCCGGACACGGGACGAAGTCTTCAATTTTGTATCTTCATAGTCCAACAGTTCGGCCAAAGTATATAGTTCGGCTGTCCGGATACCCCCTAATCCAGTACTCCCTCAAAGACCTTGTGCTGAGGAATCTCATGATCCATGGAGCGTAACGCTTCAACTTAAACGGGGACATAGCGACATTTGCCAAAGTCCTCACGAAGAAATCATGATAATTCATGGGAATACCGTGCATGATGTTGAACAACAGATTCTTCATGATGAAAACGACTTCCTCATCATTTGAGTCATGGCCCTTGATTGGACTCAAAGTCTTCGTCAGAATACGATAGACTGTCATCGGCACATACTGCAATTCCTTCATGAGGAATTTGGTCCTTGGTGCTTGACTAGGCTTCAGTGGCTTCATCAGTGATACGCCTCCAATGTATCTATATATGCTATTATATTACCTGTTTTGGATGTCTATGGGCTTTATTTTACACATTTATATCATTTTTGGGACTAACCTACTAACCGGAGGCCCAGCCCGTATTGCTGTTTTTTTTTGCCTATTTCAGTATTTTGAAGAAAAGGAATATCAAACGGAGTCCAAACGGAATGAAACCTTAGGGAGCTTGATTTTTGGAATGAACGTGATCCGGAGGACATGGAGTGCAAGTCAAGAAGCAGCTGAGGCAGCCACGAGGGTGGGGGGCGCGCCCACCCCTACAGGGCGCGCCCCCCTTTCTCGTGGGCCCCTCGGGCGGCCACCACTGTACTTCTTCCTCCTATATAAGCCTACATACCCCAAAAACATCCAGGGAGCCATCGAAGAAATATTTCCACCACCGTAACCTTCTGTATCCGCGAGATACCATCTTGGAGCCGTCGCCAGCGTTCTGCCGGAGGGGGAATCCACCATGGAGGGCTTCTACATCAACACCATAGCCCCTCCAATGAGTTGTGAGTAGCTTACCATAGACCTTCAGGTCCATAGTTATTGTCTAGATGGCTTCTTCTCACTTTTTGGATCTCAATACAATGTTCTCCCCCTCTCTTGTGGAGATCTATTCAATGTAATCTCTTTTTGCAGTGTGTTTGTCGAGATTCGATGAATTGTGGGTTTATGATCAAGTTTATCTATGAATAATATTTGAATCTTCTCTGAATTCTTTTATGTATGATTGAGTTATCTTTGCAAGTCTCTTTGAATTATCAGTTTGGTTTGGCCTACTAGATTGATCTTTCTTGCCATGGGAGAAGTGCTTAGCTTTGGGTTCGATCTTGCGGTGTCCTTACCCAGTGACAGAAAGGGTTGCAAGGCACGTATTGTATTGTTGCCATCGAGGATAAAAAGATGGGGTTTATATCATATTGCTTGCGTTTATCCCTCTACATCATGTCATCTTTCTTAATGTGTTACTCTGTTCTTATGAACTTAATACTCTAGATGCATGCTGGATAGCGGTCGATGTGTGGAGTAATAGTAGTAGATGCAGGCAGGAGTCGGTCTACTTGTTGCGGACGTGATGCCTATATACATGATCATGCCTAGATAATCTCATAATTATTCGCTTTTCTATCAATTGCTCGACAGTAATTTGTTCACCCACTGTAATACTTATGCTATCTTGAGAGAAGCCTCTAGTGAAACCTATGGCCCCCGGGTCTAGCTTTTATCATATAAGTTTCCAATCTACTTTTATTTGCATCTTTATTTTCTGCATCTATATTATATAATACCAAAAATATATTTATCTTATCATATTATCTCTATCAGATCTCACTTTCGCAAGTGGCCGTGAAGGGATTGACAACCCCTTTATCATGTTGGTTGTGAGTTCTTTGTTTGTTTGTGTAGGTTCGTGGGACTTGTGAGGAGCCTCCTACTAGATTGATACCTTGGTTCTCAAAAACTGAGGGAAATACTTACGCTACTGTGCTGCATCACCCTTTCCTCTTCAAGGAAAACCAACACAAGCTCAAGACGTAGCAATCAGCACTTGCATAAAATAATCGGACAACTCAGTTTTAGAATATATCAGACACGCACCTTCTGGGGAAGGACTGACTGGCATGGCACGAAGCAATTTAGTTGCTGGTGCCTTATAGTGAGTGTTTTCAGTCATCCAGTCCAACACCCATGAATTCACGTCTTCAGCATTTCCAGTGATGTGCAGCATCGCGTAGAATTGAAGAATGAGTTCTTCATTCCAATCGCATATGTCAGTGCAGAAATTGAGCAGGCCAACATCATGAATGGCAGCGAGGACAGGAGCAAAGCAAGGCAGTGATTCCATATCAACATGAGGAATATGAGCATGGTCGAAGACCTTGTCTTTGTTGAATAGCACTAAAGAATAGAAGTTTGCCTGGCTGGCAGTCCAGAATCACTTTCTCCTTAGACAGGCTGAATCATATGGATTGTATTCAGTGAAGAATACATGCTCGTTGAAGAAGGCATCAGCCTTAAACTTTGGAGTCTTGGAGAATGGATTCTTCGGCTGTGGATGAGGAGTGTCAGTGATTTGAAGAATAACTTCTTGGTCTTCAATTTCAGGAGCCGCAGGCTGAGGAATTTCAGCTTCTGCTTCAGTAGCAGCCTGGGCCTCCATTTCTTCAGCAACATGTTCATCAGCACTAGTGGCTAGAATCTCTTCAGGAATGGATAGGGTGGCATGAATTTCTTCAGAACCCAGGAGAACTTCAGTGGGAGCCGGGAACTGAGGAATTTCTTGGATCGGTGTGAATAGAGGTAAGTTGGGGTGCAGACTCTCCTAGAAATCATCATTAATCACGGGAGTGGTGCAGCTAATGTCCACATCCTCATCCACTTCCATTTCTTCAACGCTGGCCTCTTCAGCAGTGAACTAAAGCATTGGCGATGATACCTGAGGGGTCGAGGTGAAATCTTCAACCTCAATTTCTTCATCCATCTGCTTTGTGGAAGCAGCGGAGGGATCTTCTTCTGCAGATTCTTCAGGAATCTGATATTCTTCCCCATGAGGAACAAGTTCCTTAGATGGCATGCTTGTGAGGGGAACAACATCAACGGGATTCTCTAGTGAACTTGTCAAAATCTTCGCCTTCTTGGAGGCCGAAGATTCTGATGCAGCTGATGCCTTCCTCTTTTTCAAAGCAGCACGCTCCGTAGCTTTGGTTTTCTTCACTTCCAAAGCAGAAGGAAGAATTGGACTTGGAGTTGGTGCAGGCGGAGCAGTGGCAGTGGGATCGATTTCTTCAGGCACAACTGATGCAGTTGGCCTGTCTTGAACAGTTTCTTCAAGCGCAGCGACAGAATCTTCAGCTGGCTGGCAATTCTTCAGGTGCAACACTTGAGGTTGCCCTGGCATTTTCTTCAAAGGCTGGAATTTCTTCAGCAGCCCTGGTGCTTGCAGATTCATCAGCAGCTTGAAATTCATCAGTGGTGCTGGCAATTCCTTCAGTGGCTCGAGCAGATGCTTCAGCCTGAGTAACGTCAATGTGCACAGGAGCAGCAGCACTTGAAGTGAATGTCTTAGTCAAGTTGACGAATTGGACTTTGGCACCCAACCATTCAGCCTTGTAGGTTTCAAATTCATTGCTGAGCTTCTTGATGTTAGCTTCCAGTGCAATGAGCTACTCAGGCGAAAGACTGAGGACATTGTCCTTTAAGTAGCACTGCTTCTTGTACTGCACTTTCTTAGCCACTCTGGCTTCGTCATACTTCTACTTTTCTTCAGTAATGAACGTTGTTAACAAGTGACTTTGTCCAGGTGTGAGGTTCAGCTCTGGCAGAGGAGTGTTTGGATCCTTGTGCCATAGGTCGATGAAATAGAGCATTTTCTTCGGGTCGATTAGAAGTGGCACAGCAGTCCCTTTGGCTCTAGCGGCCCGCTGCTGTCTGTCCTTGATGATATCAGCTAATTCATCATCATCAACTTCATCATCAGAAGGTGTTTGAAAGACCACCTGCTTCTTGTGAGGACTTGGTCTAGTGCCCCGTCCAGCATTGGCCTTGGTCTTCAGCAGAGTAGGACCGGTTGATGAAGGGTGAGCTGAAGAACTCGCAGAGGCTCCTGAGGCAATAGATATGTCTGTGGTTCGTTGGCACGTGGCGAGATGCACGGGTGCTGAGGACTTTGCCGCAGGAGTTGAGGGTTTTGAAGCCCGAGGAATTTGTGCAGCTTGAGGAACTCGGGAAGCTTGAGGAATTTTCCTCGGTGGCACTAAGGAAATTGGTCGTGAGGGCATTGCATAAAAACTTGATCGTGAGGGCATTGCTGAGGAAGGTGGTTTCTTGCCTGGTTTCTTTGGCATAGCCTTCTTGCTTGAAGAAGCATCTCTTTTTGGATCTCAATACAATGTTCTCCCCCTCTCTTGTGGAGATCTATTCGATGTAATCTCTTTTTGCGGTGTGTTTGTCGAGATCCGATGAATTGTGGGTTTACGATCAAGTTTATCTATAAATAATATTTGAATCTTCTATGAATTCTTTTATGTATGATTGAGTTATCTTTGCAAGTCTCTTTGAATTATCGGTTTGGTTTGGCCTACTAGATTGGTCTTTCTTGCTGTCGGTGTCAAAACCGGCGGATCTTGGGTAGGGGGTCCCGAACTGTGCGTCTAAGGCTAATGGTAACAGGAGACTGGGGACACAATGTTTACCCAGGTTCGGGCCCTCTCGATGGAGGTAATACCCTACTTCCTACTTGATTGATCTTGATGATATGAGTATTACAAGAGTTGATCTACCACGAGATCAGAGAGGCTAAACCCTAGAAGCTAGCCTATGGTATGATTGTTGATAATAATGATAATGAGTCCTACGGACTAAACCCTCCGGTTTATATAGACACCGGAGGGGGCTAGGGTTACACAGAGTCGGTTTATAGAAGAGGAGATCTACATCCGGATCGCCAAGCTTGCCTTCCACGCCAAGGAGAGTCCCATCCGGACACGGGACGAAGTCTTCCATCTTGTATATTCATAGTCCAACAGTCTGGCCAAAGTACATAGTCCGGCAGTCTGGATACCCCCTTATCCAGGACTCCCTCAGTAGCCCCTGAACCAGGCTTCATTGACGATGAGTCCGGCGCGTAGATTGTCTTCGGCATTGCGAGGCAGGTTCCATCTCCGAATACTCCAAGATAAATTCCGAACACAAGGACCGTGTCCGGCTCTGCAAGATAACATTCCATATATCACCGTAGAGAGAATAATAACAATCCACGAATCCAATCTGCTGACAATTCTTGGAAGAGTGACATCACTCCATGGTTCGGTTTTTATTCGAACCGTTCTTACAACTTGCTACCGCACACACCACAATGCGGTTTCCTTGGCACGTCCTGCCAGAGCAGAGATCGTGTTCCCCTTATTGCGGGATTCTCATCAATACGGGTATGGGTAATCCAACCGTTCATGTTGGCATGACCCCGTGTTTTTAGGCAAGTCCCGAATGACCATGTTTGGGGATGCTTGATATTCTTCCCCCTTTATAAAGGAGCCGAGGCATATCCCTCTGTCTCCACGCTCGCACATCTCGCACCCTGAGTCCCAACACCTAAAGCTAGAGCTCAAGCACCCCGGATCTTCGATTATGTCTGGATCTGGCCATCAAGGCCGATGGATGACTTCCTCTGTCACAGAGGAGGATATTGCAAAGCCTAGGGAGGCTGGGTATTTGACCGCCGATGTCAAGCACATGCTTCCTGCTCCCGAACAGGTTATCCCCACTCCCGAGACCAACGAGAGCATCGTATTTGTCTCCCACTTCCTCCGGGGCTTAGGTCTTACTCTCGATCCCTTCGTGAGGGGGCTCATGCACTACTACGGGCTAGATTTCCATGATCTAGCTCCGGATTCCATCCTCCACATCTCGTCATTTATCGTTGTGTGTGAAGAATTCCTTCACATTGCCCCCCACTTCTCCTTATGGCTCAAGACTTTCAATGTGAAGCCGAAGATAATTGAGGAGCGACACGCAGAGTGCGGAGGTGCCATAATAAGTAGAAACGCTGATGCCCCATGGCCCGAAGGCTCCTTCCCGGAGGTATCTGATTTATGGCAATGGAGGTGGTTCTATGTCACAGCTCCCCGAGGCTTAAAGTGGGCGGCCGCGCCTGCCTTCCGCTCGGGCCCTCCACCCCAACTGGCATCATGGGCCAACGTGGGACTAAACTGGGGGCCTGCGAACGATGTACCAATGCTACAAAGCCGCATTCGGGAGCTCCTCGAGAGGGACATTAGTCTCGTCAAAATAATCCAAGTAATGCTAGTCCGGCGGATCCTGCCGTGCAAACGCCGGCCTCTCCGGATGTGGTAATTCAATCCAGAAGGTTTGCAGTCCATTCAGCACTTCCTAGGGGTGACGCCCGAAGGGATGTATAAGTTGTTCTTTGGACCACGAATAAAGTGTTCGGACACCACCGAGGATGCGGGCCTGAGCTGCAATCGCCTCGATACCCAAGTAAGTAACCCTATAACCGAACACCTTGCTTATATTTGTCATAGCATTGATCTGAACACTATCCGCAACTAGGATTGGCTTAGTAAGGCAGAGAGGATCAGGTGTCCGGCCCCTCTTCCCGAAGGTTCTCCTGGCACGGCAATGGTCAGGGTCCTTGAACGGACACTAAGTCGGGTGCCACCAGAGAGAGCTGAAGGGGAGAGCGGGGAGGCCAAGAGTGAGCCTCACACATTGCGCATCCGAACCGGGGGAATCAGTGCCTCCACGGAGGAGGAGAATCGGGGAGGCGATTCTGAGGTTTCCTCCCCCCGCGGGAAGAAGAGGGTCGCCTCCAAAGATTTGGAGACGGGGCGCCTAAACAAGGGAAAGGAACTTCGCCAAAGGGCCCTGCCCCGAAGGGCGTCCTCACCGCACAGTGCCCACGAACGGGCCAGCCCTCCACCGAGCTGTAAGTTTAATTAAGCTAGGATCTTATTGATTTTTCCTCTGAGAGCAATAACCGGGACCTGTTTTTGTAGCCCGGCCAGCAGTTCATCTCAATAGGGTTCGTCTTCGGAGGATCTTCTTCCGGAGATGATGGAGAGTGAAACCCCACCTGCCTCTCCGCCCCGTGAGGCGGGCGACCCTGAGGTATCGTCATGGAAGAGTCCAGATCCAATGGGGCCGTAAGCTAACACTTCGGCCACCCCGAGCCCAACGCGTTCGGCTCCTGTGGCGGACAATGGAAAGGGTCCGGGAGGTTTCGGCGTTCGGCCGAACACGCTGACGGGCCTCCTGGAGTCAGCTGATCTCTTGGAAGATCATCGTACCCTAATGGGTATGGTGTTGGAGAAAATTTCCTCCGCCACAAGTGGTTTAAACGAAGCTTTTAGGAGCCTGCTCAAAGGCTTTGAGGTAAGCCGCAATTTTTAGTTGAGGCGCACGCGATACATGCGCTCTGTGTAGTTAGTAGCCCCTGAGACTGTGGATGCCAGCCCCTAGCGGCAACCAGAGGATCAAACTCCCATATAATGATCGCACTTGCATTGATGTGCAGGTTGCTAAGGGTTCACCAATAGACCAGGCCGCTGAATGCGCCGAATTGAGGCGGCAGATTGACATTGTGGAGGCCAACGTCACGCTTGTGAACAAGCGATTCGAGGAGTCGCAGAGTATGCTTTCCTATATCCACATCTAATTTTGCAAGAAGGTTGAAATATTAATGTGATGTAATGTAGTTGCAGGCGGAGCTGCTGCCGTTGAGGCCCTGAGGGCGGAGCTTGCTCTAGCCAAGGAACAAGCTCAGATTAGCAATGTGGCTGCTCTGAAGGCAACCGAAGAATTAAAGGCGGAACAGGCCGCTCGTCTCCGAAGCGAGGAGAAGATAGCCGAGATGGTTGTGGAGCTGAGGGATGTCGCTGGCCGGTATGAGCTTCTCGAAAAGGAGAATCAAACAAAGGCGGCCGACCTGAAGAAGGCGATGGATTCGGCTAAAGAGATGCGCTCTTAGATTAGAGACGCACGGGAGGAACTTCGACAAGCCGGAGAAATCGCGGCTGGAAGTCCTTATGTGTTGCGGATGAAGTTTTTAGATCCAAAGTACGCTCTATTGGATAAGCTATGGAGCGCCGCAGATGAGTATGCGGACTTGGCGAAGAGTGCGGCTGATGCGACCAAGTTATTCAAGGATCATGAGGATAATAAAATGGAGAGGTTGTTCTGGTCGCAATTTAATTCTCCAGCGCGCTCCTTGCCCTTGAGTGAGAAAATGGCCGCTATAGCCGAGCTCCATAGGCTGTCCGGCCTTGCAATGAGGTCTGTAATAGACCATCTGTGGCCGAAGGAGCCGAAGCCGGACAGTTACTTTGGTTTGGTGCAACGATTATTTGGCGCCAGAGCGCAGATTGATGCCATGAAGAGATCGGCGTGCATAGAGGGTGCACGGATGGCTTTTGCCCGTGTGAAAACATATTGGGCGGATATGGAGGCCACCCGTATTGCAACCCGGGGTCCGGCCGGAAGCCAAGACCCGGCCGAGCACTATTTTGAGCAGGTCATAGACGGTGCTCGTAGAATAGAGGCCCAGTGCTCCAAGAATGTCATGTTTGAGTGACGAAATTGTAAACAACTATGTGTTTGATTATAGAGGCTTCTTCTTTTTTTGTTATATACTTTTGCCTGAAAGTATTATAGTGTCTCCTGTGCGGCTATTTATATAGGCATATAATCGTGAAAGTTAGAAGTCGTTGGCTTCAGCCCCCACGCACATAATGTGGGGGTGTTCGAGAAAATATGTGTGAACACACTTGATCCAACGTCTTGGTCCATTAAGAAGGTGATCGCACGTCGAACCAGGCAACCGGCCTATATAGTTGTAACACTTTCGCTTAGCCATAGGAGTTGAAAGGTGGGGCTACTACATAGCCCCTAGTACTTCCGCGTGCATCCGGATACGGTGCGCGTACTTGATCGGTAGACCGGTCCTTCGTTAATGTGGGGGAATCCTATAGATTCCGGTGAGTCCTCGAGTGGTTGATCAGTCTCTAGCTATATCATGACAGTCAGTTTTCGGCTTTCTCTACTGAGGTGCTCATCCGGGTTAACCAGGGCACAATCACAGTAGTTCTCCATTGGTCGCCTTAGCCAATAGAACGGAACATAAGGCAGCAAACCCAGGAGCCGGGCTAACCCAACATTTGACCAAAGACATGATTAGGAGCTGATGCATATAAGGCCAAACTCGTGATGCCGAACACTCCCGAAGGTATTTAGACTTTATAACATATATTGGGCTGAATAATGCCCTTGACCCTATGGTTCCAGTTATGCGCACTTACCTGTCGTGGCACAAAGCCTAAAATGCCAGTGTCCCTTACAGGTGTATGAAATACCCAAGGGACATTGAGAAACAAGAGACAGTAAAGAAGATTTACACATGGGCTTAATCTAAAGAGAAACCTATGGGCGGGGCCCTACTGCACGTCTGCGCCTGTGTCTCCATTGTGCCGTATCCTGGAAGGGTGTCACACTGGTAGTGTCTGTGAGAATGAAAGAAAAAGAAAACGTGTGAACAATTAGTTATGCTCGAGAAATGTTCGAGATCCGGCCTGTTAACGAGGCAAGCCGAATTGTGGGATTGTGTTACATATTCTCAGCCCCTTGTATTATTTGTGGGGACACATGTGCAGCCCCTGGCTCATGTTTACCTGAGCCATTGTGAAGAATAGTGTATTGGACTCGTCTAACCGTGTCCGTGGTCTTGATGACCGGTCATGCGTTCCGGTGGGAGAGGCCGCCTAGAGTTCAGCAGCGGGAACTGCCGCATACTGTTCTGTGTTTCCGCTAACCGTGATGATGCCGCCTGGACCGGGCATTTTGAGTTTAAGGCGGGCGTAGTTTGGTATTGTGTTAAAGCAAGCGAAGGCCGGTCTTCCAAGCAATGCATGATAGTCGCTGCTGAAGGGAGCGATGTTGAAGAGTAAGTTCTCGCGTCTGAAATTGTCGGGAGAACCGAATGTTACTTCTAACACAAGGGAGCCCCAACAACGGGCCACGGCGCCTGGAATTACTCCATTGAAGGTGGCGTTATTTTGATTTATTCTGGATGGGTCTATCCCCATCCTGCAGATGGTGTCTTGATATATCAAATTAAGACTACTGCCGCCGTCCATTAGGACGCCAGTAAGATGGTATCCATCAATTATTGGGTCGAGTACCAAGGCAGCCGATTCTCCGTGCCGGATACTGGCCGGGTAGTCCCTGTGACCAAAGGTGATCGGGCATGTTGCCCAGGGATTAAATTGGGGGGCTATGAACTCTGCGTGAGTTGCGTGTACCATGTTTACCGTTTTGATTTCCGGTGGGAATTGTTTCTGGCCCCTAGTGTTCGGATGGCGAGGCTCATCCTCGTCTTCGCTTGGTGTTTCTCTTCCCTTATGTTCGGTGTTTAACTTGCCGGTCTGCTTGAAAACCCAACATTCTCTGTGGGTATGATTTGCAGGTTTGTCGGAAGTGCCATGGATTTGGCACAATCTGTCCAGGACTTTGTTCAGGCCGGATGGTTCCTCTTTACTACTGTTAAATGGCTTTTTCCCTTGACCAGGTCGAGGGCCCCTGAATCCGGTGTTGATCGCTGTGCTGTCCGGACTGTCGTTATTCCTACGTTTGTTCTTAGTGTGTCGTGGCTTCCCGTTGCCGTCTCGGATTTCGGATGTGCCTGGGTCGCTCGTGCCTTTATGGGCCAACTAGTTGTCCTTGCCCGCACAAAATTGGGTCATGAGGCTTGTTAAGGCTGCCATCGTTCTTGGCTTTTCTTGGCCGAGGTGTCTGGCAAGCCACTCGTCTCGGATACTGTGTTTGAAGGCCGCTAAGGCTTCGGCATCCAGACAGTCGACAATTTGATTCTTCTTAGTGAGGAATCTGTTCCAAAGCTTGCGGGCTGACTCTCCGGGCTGCTGTATTATGTGACTTAAATCGTCAGCATCTGGAGGCCGGGTGTAGGTCCCTTGGAAGTTGGCCCTGAAAGCATCCTCAAGTTCCTCCCAACTTCCAATTGAATTTTCGGGGAGGCTTTTCAGCCAATGACGAGCTGGTCCTTTTAACTTGAGAGGGAGGTATTTGATGGTGTGGAGGTCGTCCCCATGAGCCATGTGTATGTGAAGGATAAAATCTTCAATCCAGACCCCGGGGTCCGTCGTTCCGTCGTATGACTCTATATTCACGGGTTTGAATCCCTGTGGAAATTCTTGATCCAGCACCTCGTCCGTGAAGCACAGGGGGTGCGCAGCCCCTCTGTATTTGTCCGTGTTGCGGCCTGCTGCGGGCTGTTGTTGCTCCCGGTGTTGATTCCGCACTGGTATTCAATCATCATGATCATTGTGGTGACCATAATCCCGCGTCAGAACCTGTCCTCTGGACCCATAGATGGACCTGGACACACTGGCCTTTTTGTCCAGGAGCTCTCGTAAATCATGTGTGGTATCAGTGGCTGCTCTATCGCGGCCATGAGTTGGCTGGTCTGGCTGAGTAGACGTATTGTTTTTGGGCCGAACGGGTGCTGCGGCTTCATTGTCGAATTCGGGTAGCAGTTTGCGCTTTGGGTAGCTCTTTGTGTGGCAATTATCGCCATGTTTTCCTTCGGTGTCCAGCACCTTATTCCATCGTCGGTTGACCATATCCTGCACGGCCTTAAGCCTTTGCTTCTGCTTCTTCAGGCTCCGTGCTATGGCCAAGAGTTTTCTGCGGAGTTTGTCCTGTTTTGACTGTTCTTCCGGGATGATGAACACATCGTCAACCGGACTGTTATCTTCTTTGGAGGTAGCATGATGAGTTCGGCCCTCTGAATTTTGATCGGGCGTCTGCTCCGGACTGTGTTCGGCATGACCTAGTTTATCCTGCTCCATCGCTGGGTCCCTATGGTCGTTGTTGCCTTCGAAATCAACCGGAGTGTCATCCTGTTTTGGGTTGTTATCGCTATTTTTACTGTGACTAGACCTAAGGCGGCGCCTGTCGGTGTCAAAACCGGCGGATCTCGGGTAGGGGGTCCCGATCTGTGCGTCTTAGACTGATGGTAACAGGAAGCAAGGGACACAATGTTTACCCAGGTTTGGTCCCTCTCGATGGAGGTAAAACCCTACTTCCTGCTTGATTAATATTGAAGATATGAGTAGTACAAGAGTAGATCTACCACGGGATCGTAGAGGCTAAACCCTAGAAGCTAGCCTATGATGGTATGATTGTAAATGTGATCGGCCTTCTAAGGACCATCCTCTCCGGTTTATATAGACTTCAGAGAGGGCTAGGGTTTACATGGAGTCGGTTACAAGGAAGGAAATATAATATCCGGATCGCCAAACTTGTCTTCCATGCGAAGGAGAGTCCCATCCCGACACAGGCTGGAGTTTTGTGTCTTGTATCTTCACGCTTCAATAGTCCGGACGATGTATATAGTCCGGCTGTCCGGATACCCCCTAATCTAGGACTCCCTCAGTAGCCCCTGAACCAGGCTTCAATGACGATGAGTCCGGCGCGCAGTCTTGTCTTCGGCATTGCAAGGCGGGTTCCTTCTCCGAATACTCCAAGGTAATTATCGAACACATAGACCGTGTCCAGATCTGCAAAATGATCTTCACATACCGCTGTAGAGAGAACGATATTTCACAATGTACTCTGCTGACAACTTTTTAGACAGCGTGACTTGTCATCAAGGTCGGGTCGTTTTCCCACATCCAGCCTCAGCGTATATTGCGAGGCGGTTTCCTTGGCACGTCTCGTTGAAGCAAAGATCGTGTCCCCTTATTATGGGATTCTCATCAATACGGGTATGGGTAATCCAACCGCACCGCTAATTGCGGTGAGTGGGAGGTGAGCGGGTTCCACCAGGCAAGTGGGGAGGCGCAAAAAGCTTTTACCACCTCTTATAAAGAGATAAGGTATCTTCCTGTTTACCCACGCCCTCTCCTTCCGCTAACTCATTCCCCTCTGCTCAAGCCCTAACGCCCAAGCACTCTTCTTTTCCATCGAAGAGATTATCCAAAGATGTCCGGATCTGGAGCAGGAGGCAAATGGATGGCCTCTACTGTCCGGGAGAAGGATATCAAGAAGCTCCGGGAAGCTGGGTATCTGGCCAAGAGGATTGGCCACCGTCTTCCACCGGCGGGACAGGTCGTCCCCACTCCGGAGCCTTACAAGAGAGTCGTGTTCCTTCCCCATTTTGTCCGCGGGCTCGGGTTTCCCCTCCACCTATTTGTCTGTGGAGTCATGTATTACTATGGGATTGATTTCCATGATCTTTCCCCCAAATCTTTTCTCAATATCTCGACGTTCATCGTCATGTGTGAGGCCTTTCTCCGGATTCCACCTCACTTCAGCCTGTGGCTGAAGATTTTCAATGTGAAGCCCAAGGTGGTGAGTGGCGAACACGCCGAGTGCGGCGGCGTCATGGTGAGCAAGATGCCCAAGGTCATTTGGCCGAAGGGCACCTTCAACGACTCCGTCAAGGAGTGGCAGCAGCAGTGATTTTATATCACCGAACCACGCGGCAAAAAGTGGACTGCACCCCCTGAGTTCAGATCCGGAGCCCCACTGCGGCTCACGTCCTGGCCCAAGAAGGGCCTAAACTGGACCTCGTCCGATGAGCTATCACTGCTCCAGACGCGTGTTCGGAGTGTGGTTGACAAGGACGTCAAACTCGTCGACGTAGTCTAGGTGATGCTAGTTCGCCTGGTTCTCCCTTGCTAGTGTCGAGCCTGCACTTTGTGGGAGTTTGACCCAACCGAGCACCAAACCCTTCGGGAGCTCTATGACTCCTCCCACAAGGATATCTGGAAGGTGCTCTTCAAGTCTGGCAAATCGTGGCCGGACTCCGCCGAGGACCGGGGGTATCAATTATTCCATTCTGCAAGCCCAGTAAGTTACAGCCACGCCCTGTCTATCCATGCTTCAGTTGGCATGTCATGAGGGAGACATTTTAATCGTGTTTCATCGTGACCTCAGGGATGGATTAAGAAGGTGGAGCGGATGCATTGTCCGGCCCCGCTGCCGGAGGAACCGGCCGGACCTCTTCTAACGAAGATGCTGGTCCCTGCGCCTTACGAGGCGCCAAAGGAGGACTCCAAGAAGGTCAAGAAGACCCGGAGTGGCCTCCGTCGTTGCGAGGCTTCGGACGCCAAATCCGAAGACTCCAGCAACGCTCCTTCTTCCAAAGACGAAGAGGAGGAAGCAGAGGAGTACGACGTCACTCTGCAGGTGGGAAGAAGCATGCGGCTTCCCCGTCCCTGGAGGCCGAATCGCCCAAGAGGGGGAGAGTTTCCCATCCAGAGGCATCCACCCCGGCTGCTGATAACGGCCCGGAGTGGGATCCCAGAGCCCAGCCCCTGGAAAAACTGTAAGTAACCGAATTCTGAATGCGCCTATGCATCCAGGGTCGTCTGGGTATAGTAGTTTTAACTGGCGCCACATCTCATACAGCTCGACGAGATCTCCTGCCGGACAGTCCTCATCGGAGGATTCGTTGAGCTCGGTTGCTGTGGCGAGTGAGATGCCTTCGGGAGCTCATTTTCCGAAGTCTAGGCGCGACACCGAGGTGTCGTCTCAAAGAGACCCAGAGCCGGATAAGGTCCTGGAGGCCTCTAAGGCTCCAGGATCGGGCGAGCGGCCACCCTCCATGGAGGGAGGTTTGCCTACTCCGCCGGCAACCTCTGTCTATGCAGAGCTGCCGGGCGGTCTATCGACAGCGTTAAAGAATGCGTCTATCGTCGATGAACATTGGACTCTCATGGGTGCAGTGGTTGGAAAGATTCAATCTGCTGAGAGCGGGCTGAATGAGTCCTGCATTGGCCTTATAAAGGCTTTTGAGGTATGGTTTCTAAGAAACCTTTGAGGAATCGTCATAATATGAGTAGTAGCCCCTGATACACTATCCAGCGAAAGACAAAGAGCCGGGCAGGGGATCAACTCCTCTTTTCATGTAAACCTTTGTTATTGATGTGCACCTCTTTGTTTGAAAACAGGCGTCTGCGGAGAAGACGGTCGCTCATAATGCGGATGTCGGATTTCGGGTTCCGGCAGACCCTCTAGATTCGAACACTGGGGTGCGCACGGAGATTTAGCCCTCTGCCTACCTACACCTCACCGCCTCACTATGAAGTAAGCAATCAAAGGAACAACACAAGAGACACAGAGTTTATACTGGTTCAGACCACCATTGTGGTGTAATACCCTACTCCAGTGTGAGGTGTGGTGGATTGCCTCTTGGGCTGATGATGAACAGTACAAGGAAGAACAGCCTCGCGAGGGTCTGTTCTTGGCTGGTGCGATGAACTGCTAGGGGGAGTTCAGTCGCTCTCTCTACTGGTTTCTAGGTGAGGATCCGATTGCCCCTACCTTGTGGTGGCTAGTCCTATTTATAGGCAAAGGCCCAGGGCCTCTTCCCAAATATTGAGCGGGAAGGGCGCCAACAATTGGCCATTTTGAAGGGGAACATCCAGTACACTTATCCTGACTAAAGTTGGTCCTCTCCTGTCAAAGGCTCTGGTGGTGACGCCGGCTTGGGCTCCACGATGACTTCCATCCTGTCGTTCTGCTGGTCTTGGTCTTGTTGCACCGAAATGGATGCCTTTGCTTGATGCTCTTGCCTGCGCTTGCTCCCTTTGCACCAAAGAGGAAAGAAGGACACTGTGCAGACTGGCGCCGTTGGTCGTCATGGCTTGCGTCATGGGCACCTCGCAAGGTACCCCGCCTTGATCTATCTGCCTCCTCGTGAGCCAGCCTGACAAGGCCATGCCTGAGGAAGCCTCCTGTCATCCGCCCCGCGAGGCTTGGCCCCTTGCGAGGGTCTTGAGCTCGTGCTGATGAAGATGGGCCATGCTGGGCCGCCCCTTGAGCCACGCCGTAGGCCGCAGGCAGGCAAGTCTGGGGACCCCCGTTCCCAGAACGCCAACAGTAGCCCCCGGGCCCAAGGCGCGCCCGGACTTGGCTGAGCAGAGAGGCGAAGGGGCAAGCGCGAAGCGCCATAGGCCCTAACAGCCTGCGGCCTCGGGCGCCGCGTGGCAGTTGATTGGACGTGGGCGGCTCTGCTCCCCCACGACGCCTCGGCAACTGCACGAACTGACAAGTCCCTGCATGCAAAAACCAGTCATGATTACCTGTGATTGTGGAGGCGATGGTTGGCCTCCTCATGCTATAAGTACGGAGCGGCGCGAGCCATTCCCGTCCATCTTCCTCTGCTACTTCTCCTCTCCTTCATCTTTGCCACTGCTCTGCCTTGCCGCAATGGCTCCGATATGCCGGTTCTCTGCAGAAGAGAAGGGAAAGGCCCCCCGAGAGGGTCCTGACCCGCTTCCGCCAAAGAAGCGGTTGGTCCTCTACTGCCGAGATGAGGGCGCACGGCAGGAGGTGTCGAGGCCTTGGTGTGAGCGACCGCGGCCAGGGTTCCCGCTGCCTTTCTACGCCCACCTTGAGGGCCCTGCAGGAGCTGATGCTGAGCGCCATGGACGACGCCGCCGGCGGGTCACGGCGGTGCGTGTTGTCCCTCCTGGAGTTCACGCTGAGGGCTCCTCCTGAGAGTTTGTGCTCCACGCCGCCATGCCTCCTCGATCTTGGATTCGCCTTCCTCCCTCCTTCGCCTTCGAGATTCCGCCGAGGGGGCCTTTCAGGCTCTGGCTGCAGCACGCCGATTGCTAGGCTCCCGCGACCGTTGCAGATGTCGAGGTCGTCGCTCCAGGTAAGGTCTTCATGACCCATGGCTGGGGCGAGATCGCCCGGGTTTGCGGGATGAGGGGTGCCCTCGTGATCCACCTGGAGTTCGATGGCACTTCCATGATGCTCTTCAAGGTCTTCGACGAAGACGAGCGCCGGCTGGAGTGCTGTCCCAGGGGCAACAGCAGAAGCTCCGGAGCGGCAGGAACCAGGCCTGCTGTCGCAAGTTCTTCCAGCAGCTCCTCAAGCGGCGGGGGCGCTGGAGGATCCAGCGACTCCACCGAGCTCTTCGCGACTCCGGAGACGAGCGACGACAGCTACGAGCCCTCGAGCCTGTGCCGCTCTTGGAGCAAGACGGGCTCGTTAGGCCGCCATCGTCTCTGATCTGGATGAGGTTGGTGCTGGTGCCTGGCGGCCCACTGTTGATGATGGCATCTGCCATGACGGTTCCTGTAGTTAGGACTCCTTAGGATACGCGTTTTTTGTCCCTGCGAGGAGCCAAGAACACACCCCGTGGGAGCTTGTAAGGTGTCTGTAGCTCCGTTTGTCAATATGATCCTTATCGTGAAGCAGTGCGAGATGTTGATTCCGTCTTAGCTTAGTTTCTTCCTTTCGAACCTCACGAGGGCTTGGTGCTCTGCGCCGACAGGTCCCGGTCCCAAGGCGGCTTCAGCCGTCACTGGTATGCCAGGTCGCGATGCCGTGGTCAAGGCCAGGAGGTGAGCGGCCCGGGGTCCAGTAAGAGCCCCTGAGTCGCGATGCTCAGGAAGTCCCCTTTAGCGCTCAAGCAGCTATCGTTCGGTGAGAAAGGAATGCGACGTTGCTAACACGGGATTGCATTGGATGCGGTGATGGTGCAGCGATGGCTAGTGTTTTCGGAGGGTGACTTATCTCGAGAGTCAGGAAACGCTTCCTGGTGCGGTGCTAGGCTTGCGCATTGGCCATTGAGGGGTTGCCTGGCGAGGTCCCCGCATGCCTCTTCCCTCTCGCCTCTGCTCCCCTTTCTGCTCTACGTCCTCGGGTCCCGGCCCTCGAGCGGGTCTCAGCCGTCGCTGGTTTTCCAGGTCGCGATGCCGTGGACAAAGCCAGAGGGTGAGGGCTGGAGAGCTAGTAGGAGCCCAGAGTCGCGATGCTCAGGTACCCCCCCCCCTTTAACGTGCAAGCGGTTCGCGCGGACGAGAGTGAAGAGGACAGCGTGAGGGCCTCGCCCGGCGCTTCTCCTTGGAGGGATCCTGCGGGTCCACCACAAAAAGAGCAAAAGTCTGCTATGACAAGCGGCGGTCATCCGTTAGTTGCTTTGGATAGGCGACGAGGCACTAAAGGCCTGATGAGGTGTATCGAGGCACCCGTGAGCCAGCGCGGGACTCACGGGGCCCTACCCCAAGGCGGGTTGCGCCCGGCACTAGGCCTTAACCTGTGATGTGTTCCTGCAAATTTGGCCAGATGCTGATGCTCTACGTCCTTGGGTCCCGGCCCTCGAGCAAGTCTCAGCCATCGCTGGTTTGCCAGGGCGCGATGCCGTGGAAAAAGCCAGAGGGTGAGGGCTGGAGAGCCAGTAGGAGCCCTGAGTCGCGATGCTCAGGTACCCCCCCCCCTTTAACGCGCAAGCTTGGTTAGATGTTGACGCTCTACGTCCTCGGGTCCCGGCCCTTGAGCGAGTCTCAGCCATCGCTGGTTTGCCAGGGCGCGATGCCGTGGACAAAGGCAGAGGGTGAGGGCTGGAGAGCCAGTAGGAGCCCTGAGTCGCGATGCTCAGGTACCCCCCCCCCTTTAACGCGCAAGCAGCCGACACAAAGGAAGAAGGGGTGCCACGGATAGGCACCAAATAACAAGCATGATGGGCCGAATGCATAGCCAGAAAATAAATGCAAGAGGGATACATGCCGCTGGGTCTGACCCGAGTGACTTGGGGATGATGGAGCCCGAGGGGTGCCCTCAACAAGGTAAGCTAAAAACAAGAACAAAAGGGATACACACCGCAGGGACGGACCCACGCGGCCTGGGAATGATGCAGCCCTGGGGGCGCTCCCGGCTGGAAATGAAACTTGAAAGATGTCACCTGATAGTGTTGACAACGAAGGGGTGTTGAAGTAGCAGACGTAGCGGGCTGCGGGAGCCAATCTTCACGAGCCCCCGGGCTCAGGAGCCTCGGGAGGCTCCGGAGTCGCCGGTGGCTCCTCGCGAACCATCTCCATCTCCGCCAGGACTGCGGAACGCTTGGCCTCCTGAGCCTCCAGGATGCTCCTCATGAGGCACTGGTGCACCGCAGCTGCGTTCGGCAAGCCGTAGGGCATGCGAACGTAGCTGTGGGGTGGGCCTTCGTAGCGCCCCATGTGTGAGGGCCAGAAGCGCTCCTGAGAGGCGGCTCGGTTGAGCCCTAGGATGTCGATGCAGACGCGCAGCCCACCATCCTCGCCTCGATGGGGAGCTGTGGCGGGTAAGTGGCGGCTACCACTCATGACTCTTGACTCCTGCAACTCCTGTGTGACCTGACTGACGAACTCCTGAGGGTTTGGCCCTCCTTGCTTTGCTCCTTCCTGGGGGAAACATGCTCTGAAACACGCCTCCAAGTGGTGCCCAAGCGCCTCCCTCGTGACCTTAGCAAGGTCGGTGGCCCTCCAGGGGGGAGCCCCCGAGCCCTGCTTGAGGAGGGCGCTGGGCGCGCCTCCCTATGCGACAGAAGGAGGTGCCCCCTGAGCAGGCGCAGACCCTGAGGGGCCTGCCTCCTGAGGGGTCGGGCCTGGCGATGTCTTCTTCTTCTTGGGAGCGGCTTCGGGGAGCCTCCCGCTCCCGCGATCTGGGTCTTCAAGTGATGCGGCCTGAAAAGCTCGTTCCAGGGAGCACACTGCGTCTCTTTCTTCACAGGGCACCGTGATGACTCCACCGCTTCCTGGCATCTTGAGGACGTTGTAGCCATGATGAGTCCTGGCCATGAACTTGGCGAGAGCCGGGTAGACGAGGATGGCGTTGTACAGCAGGCGGATGTGGGCGACGTCGAAGTCAATGAGCTCGGTGCGGTAGTTGTTGCGGGCCCCGAAGGTGACAGGGAGGCGGACCTGCCCGATTGGAACTGTGGAGCCGTCAGTGACTCTAGAGAAAGGCTCGGTTGGCTGAAGCTGATCGTAAGGCACTTGGAGATTGTTGAACGTCTCTACGGACAGGATGTTGAGCCCTGCCCCGCCGTCGATGAGGGTCCTGGTGACTTGCACGTTACTGATGACTGGGGAGCAAAGCATTGGGAGGACTCCGGCTGTGGCCACGCACTTGAGCTGATCCACTGAGCTGAACGTGAGGGCGCACGCCGACCACCTAAGGGGGCGCATGGCTTCAAGCTTGGGGAGGACTGCATTCACTTCGCGGGCGAACTGCATGAAGATGCGTTGAGAGGCTGGGGCTTGAGCTCCGCCCAGGATGCAAGCGATTGCGCGTGGCTCCTGGAAGCCCCCAGCCCCCTCGTCCTGATGATGGTCCTCGTTTCTCCTTGGCTGCGGAGGCAGTGGAGGGAGGCCTGCGTTTCCTTGCGGGCGATCCTCGTGAGGCTGATCCCTCCAGTCTCCCTCGCGAGGCTGATCCTGCCAGCGATCCTCGCGAGGTCGGTCGCGCCACCCTTGGCGAGGGCCGCGGTCTTCCCAGCGTCCTGCGTTCCTTCCTCCTCCTCGGCCGTAGCCACGATCATTGCGGTCGGGGCACCGGCCGACCCTTCCTTCTCGCACGGCTTGGAGCTCTTGGCATTCGTTGGTGTTGTGGGTGAGGAGGTCGTGGTACACACAGTACCGGCTGCCCTTGAAAGACTCGGGCTGATCTCTGCCCCGCTTGGTGTCTGGTTCTGCCGCGAGCACGGCAGCCCCCTTGCGCTTCACGTCCTTGGCCTTGGATTTCTTCTCTTCTGGGTCTGCGGCTGGCAGCTCGAGGAGGGAAAGGCGCCCTTCCTCAGCCCTGGCGCACTTGGTTGCCAGGTTGAACAGCTCCAAGGAAGTGCACAGATCTTCATGCATCGCCAGCTCCTCCTTCATCTTGACGTCACGCACGCCATCGGAGAAGGCTGAGATGATGGCCTCCTCGGTCACCCTGGGAATCTTGAGTCGTGCGTTGTTGAAGCGCTGGATGTACTTCTGCAGGGTCTCCCCTGGTTGCTGCTTGATGCGGCGCATGTCGCTCACGGCAGGTGGCCGGTCGCGAGTACCTTGGAAGTTGGCGATGAAACGGGTGCGCATCTCGTCCCAGGAGGAGATCGTGCCTGGGGCCAGGTTCAGGAGCCAGGTGCGGGCCCCGTCCTTGAGTGCCATGGGAAACCAGTTCGCCATGACCTTCTCATCCCCGTTGGCGGCTTCGATGCCCAGCTCGTAGAGCTGGAGGAACTCCGCAGGGTCGGCCGTGCCGTCGTAGCGAGGGGGCAGGTCTGGCTTGAACTTGCAGGGCCACGCGACGCTGCGCAGCTCGGTGGTGAAGGCGCGGCAGCCTGCTGTGGCCACGGGAGGCCTCTGGTGACGAGAAGCTTGGTCTTGCGGGCCCCCATGCGCTGCAGCTGGGAGCAGCGCGGGGTCTTGGCGCGCCAGAGCAGGAGAGTGATCGCGACGGACTGGAGCAGGGAGCACTCGGGCAGCTTCTTGGGGTTGAGGAACCTCTTGGCAGCTCCGCTCTTGCTGCGCTGGCGCCGGACGGGGTGGGTTCCGTCCAGGGGCCACGCGCCTTCGGGCCAGGGCGCCTTCTTGAGGGGGAGGCGGCTGAGGCACCCCCGGAGCTTCATTGCCCGCGCAGGGCGGGGCGTGGTGCAGCGAGAAGGACGGCGCGGACAAGCTCGGCGATGCGGTCGAGCCATTCTTCGTAGACGTCGTCGACCAGGCGGTAGCGTAGGAGCTCGTTTGCCGCGATGAGCGCAGCCCGAGCCTCCATGGCCGCGCGGGGCGCACGGGACGAAGAGCCGGCCGGGGCGAGCGAGGGAGTGGCAATGCGGCCGTCTCGCCTCATGGATGGATGCTGGGACGATGCCTTCTACTCGTTCCCCGCCGTGCCGGTGGCGGCGTTGACGGCGGGCGACGGGGAACGGTGGGGGTGGCTGCCGACGGGGGGTGGCTGCTGACGGGGGCCGTCTGGGTGATGCGGGAAGCGAGAGCGGCTCGGCACTTGGCGCGGGCCTGACGAGCGTCTGACATGGACGTGATGGTCAGTGAAAAACAGGGCGGTGGAAGACAAATTCTGGCGCACCCCTACCTGGCGCGCCAAATATCGGATTTCGGGTTCCGGCAGACCCTCTAGATTCGAACACTGGGGTGCGCGTGGAGATTTATCCCTCTGCCTACCTGCACCTCACCGCCTCGCTATGAACTAAGCAATCAAAGGAACAACACACGAGACACAGAGTTTATACTAGTTCAGGCCACCATTGTCGTGTAATACCCTACTGCAGTGTGTGGTGTGGTGGATTGCCTCTTGGGATGATGATGAACAGTACAAGGAAGAACAGCCTCCCGAGGGTCTGTTCTTGGCTGGTGCGATGAACTTCTAGGGGGAGTTCAGTCGCTCTCTCTACTGGTTTCTAGGTGAGGACCCGATTGCCCCTACCTTGTGGTGGCTAGTCCTATTTGTAGGCAAAGGCCCAGGGCCTCTTCCCAAATATTGAGTGGGAAGGGCGCCAACAATTGGCCATTTTGAAGGGGAACATCCAGTACACTTATCCTGACTAAAGTTGGTCCTCGCCTGTCAAAGGCTGTGGTGGTGACGCCGGCTTGGGCTCCACGATGACTTCCATCCTGTCGTTCTGCTGGTCTTGGTCTTATTGCACCGAAATGGATGCCTTTGCTTGATGCTCTTGCCTGCGCTTGCTCCCTTTGCAGCAAAGAGGAAAGAAGGACACTGTGCGGACTGGCGCCCTTGGTCGTCATGGCTTGCATCATGGGCACCTCGCGAGGTACCCCGCCTTGATCTCTCCGCCTCCTCGCGAGCCAGCCTGACAAGGCCGTGCCTGAGGAAGCCTCCTGTCGTCCGCCCCGCGAGGCTTGGCCCCTCGCGAGGGTCTTGAGCTCGTGCTGATGAAGATGGGCCATGCTGGGCCGCCCCTTGAGCCACGCCGCAGACCGGAGGCAGGCAAGTCTGGGGACCCCCGTTCCCAAAACGCCGACAGTGGAAGTGTCCGAACTGAAGCAGAGCCTGGAACGGGCCGAGGAAGAACTTGGCCGTGTGAAGAAGCAATTAGAGGATAAGCAAGGTATGTTGAAACATTGTCTTGCATTAGGCACGAATGAGAAATTGTGCCTATTGAAAAGTATTTGTGTTGTATGCCCTAGGGGTGAGTGCCAAATATGAGGCACTAAAGAAAGTTGTGGCTGATGCCATCGAGAAGGCTACCGCCGAACGGGCGCTTCGTGAAAAACATGAGGCCAAGGTTATCGCGGCTGAGAGGGAGCTCCAGGAGGCTGTCAAGAAAAGCGAGGGCTTGGAGTAGAGTCTGGTAGGGAAAGAATCCGAACTCGCCCAAGCTATCCAAGCCGCGGAAGATGTCGGGAAGAAGCCCGAGGTGCTGTACGGGACATTCGGGAGGCCCGGAAAGTTGCGGCTGGTAAGGCCGGTTGTATTCATGGCTATTTTTACATGATAGTGAGGAGAACTCTAAGCGACAAGCTGAATTCTTGTTTTTACAGGGCATTTGCGGATCTGCCTCGTAGCATATCAGATGCCGCCCAATTTTACCGGACCAAGGAGAAGAAGTCTGCGGAGAGAAACTTCTGGTCGCAGTATTTGGCGCCGAACTATCCGGTGCCTTTTATCGATCAGCTGAAGCAGCTGGTCGAACTGCACCAGGCGGCTGAACTAGCCATGAAGGACTTGGTTGTCCGGCTGTGGCCTGTGGAGCCAATTCCAAGCAGTTACTTCGGACTCGTGAAGCGGATTATGGGCGCCTGACCTCGACTTGATGCTATCAAGCGATCAGTCTATATAGAAGGAGCGCGCATGGCGTTCGCCCGTGCGAAGGTGCATCGGGGGAAGCTTGATGCGGAGAAGCTGATGACTGAGGGGCCACCGGAGGGTAAGGAGCATCGCAAGCCCGAACTGTACTTTGAAGGTGTGATGAAAGGGGCCCGCCTTGCAGCGGATAAGTGCACCAAAGACATTATATTTCCCTGATGGCATTCATGCCGCTCTTTGTAATATGGGATAATGGCACTTTTATTATATATTGCTTGTTTTGTTTGAACATATGTTCTTCCCGTGCGGCTGTCTATTGTATGTAAATCCTGAGGGTTGGCCAGTCGTCGGCTTCTGCCCCCACGTAAAGAATACTGGGCTGTTCGGGATATATCTGAACACTCTTTATCCCATGGTTGGGTCCTTTTAAGGAGGTGTTGCTCACCATGAACCAGGCAATCGGACTATAGGGCTTTACTACTCTCACTTAGCCATACGAATTCGAGTATGGTCGGCGCAGCCCATAGTGTTCGGAAGGCCGAACTAGGGGCTCTATTGGCGCCTGATCGGAAGACTGGTCTGCCGCAATCTGCATTGATGATGGCATTATGCGGAATGAATCTTTAAGGATTTTACAACCTCTCGAACAGCTGACCAGCTCTCGCTGCATCATGACAGTCAGTTTTCAGCTTTCTCTACTGAGGTGCTCGTCCGGCAGAACCGGGACACAATCGTAGTAGTTCTCCCAGCGCTACCTTAGCCGATGGAACGGAACGTAAGGTACCAAAACATGGGAGCTAGGCAAACCCAACCAATGACCCAAGACATGATTCGGAGCTAATGCATATAATGCTATAAGTTCAGGGTGCCGAGCGACCGAAAAGGTGGTCGGACTTTATTGCCGTAATGTGAAGCCCCTGGCATAACCGGGTGTAACACAAAGCGTGGCTGTCGTTTTGTGGCAAAGAGGCGTCGATGGCCGGTACGTGTTATTTGAGTCTACGCATTGTAGTAGGATGATATGTCTATGCATATGAGTGCAATTTATGACTATGAAAAGGAGATGGTTTTTGGCGGAATCTGTGATGGCCGGACTGGAGGGGGCTGTGAGTGGATCGAAAGTGAATCCGAACTGCCTTCTACCTGCATGGTCCTGTCCTTGTGTGTTCGGGTCGATTCCACGCCGCCAATCTTGTTTTGCATCAAAGTTAGTTTGTGAAGGCAAATGCTTGGAGGCAGCCGAACATCCTCTAGTGGTTGGTCTAAGGGTTCCTGATCGGACCCCGGTGACCCCAGCCGCTATACCGTGAAGCAGCATGGACTCCTCAGTTGGTGTCCGGATAGTTGGTTGTCATATCAAAATTTTGATAGGTATGCACAACTTGCTACTCTGACAGTTGTATGATTTCCGCTCTAAGGCCGGGGTTCGGCCTTGCATGTAGGCGTGAGTATATCACCGGTGTTGGCCTAATGGTTTACCACGTGGAATCTAGTCAACATGGTTCATCTCGTTAGCATACTGTGGGTTACAATATCAGGGGAATGCGCCGATGGCGTGGCATTTTTTGGTTATCTGAAAACAACCGTTAGAGCAGTGGGCCAATGAACTTGGCCTTTGCACCTGACATGTGGTAGAAGGTGTTATTTGTGGATTCATACTCGCGGGGGCTTTATGTGTTATGAAGCCCCCGAACTGCTAGGTCTAGGGGTACGGCAATTGAATTGTTGTGGTTTGTGTGATAGGGGGCGATTGGCCGTACTGTTGTGCTCTGGGGGGTCTCTTAACTAGACGCCTCCCTTCATTGTTTCCGGCACATGACCGATCGCTTTGTTTTGAAGATCCGGCATTCTCTATTGGTATGTTTTGCCGTCCTTCTAGGAGTACCGTGAATTTCAAACGGTTGATCGAGTTTGTGGCTTGGGCCGAATAGGCTTGAGCTGTTCTTTGTCCGTTGACCGTACTGGAAGTTGCTGGACTTGGCACCAGCTTCCCCGACTTCACGTTTATGACCATTGCGCCGAGGCTTGAGGATGCCTCTTCGTGTGTCCTTCTTACTGTCTTGGACCGTAGTGGTGTGCAGACATCAGGTTGTGTGCCTTTGGTTCTCCTGCTTAGGTTGAGGTAGCCAGTTGTGCCGCGTATGCCCTTTGTTAGGGCGGTCGAGTCCGTACTTTTCGGTGGCCAAGATCTTGGTCCACCTATCCATTAGCAAATCTTGGTCAGCTTTAAGTTGCTCTTGCTTCCTTTGCAGGCTCCTTGCGGTGGCCATGAGCCATGCTTGAAGAGAACTTGGTCCACTGGATCTTCAGGCACGCCGAATTCGTCATTGTCGAGGCTTACCTCGTCTTCGGAGGGGGATATATAGTTGTCCCTCTCCAAGTATCCCACTGTGGCTTGTCCGGCCTGCTTGAAGGTAGGCACATCAGGGTTGTACTCCTCTTCGGCACCATCTGGATTGCTTTCATGTCCGGGGCCGGTATTGATGTGGCGGGGCTTGGAGCGGCGCCAAAGACGCCCATGTTTTTCTTTTCCTCCCGAGGGGTTATCCTCCGCTGCCTCGTCGCCATTGGTTTCCTTTGGAGTGTCCACCATATATATATTGTATGGAGAGGTGTCTGTCCAGCGCCCTGTGGGCGGTGGCTCCTGTGTGTCTCCTGCATCGTCGTCCATACCAGCGATGTCTTCGGAGTCGAAGTCAAGCACGTCGGTTAAATCATCGACCATGGCAATGAAGTGGGTGGTGGGTGGGCAGCGAATTCCTTCGTCGCCTGCTTCCCACTCAAGCCGGACATAGTTCGGCCCAGAGCCTCCTGACAAAGAGAAAGACTTTAATGAGTTCAGCATGTCACCAAAGGGCGAGTGCTGAAAGATGTCCGCAGCAGTAAACTCCATTACCGGAGCCCAACCTGGCTTGGCTGGCTCGAGGGTATGCGGATCGGAACCAACAACCGGTACGAGTCCGGGGGCCCGGGGTTACACGCCTCCACAGAGGTGAGAACTGTGTTCGGCTCCACCACCGATGAGTATGCGGCCTGCGGGGCGGGGTCCACCCCTCCGTCCTTAGGCAACGCAACCTGTTCCGGATTTAGATCTGGGGCTACTGCAGGGATGATGTCCCGAGCATTGTCCGACAGCAGGTCTAGGCCGTGCTCGTCATGACTATAAGGCGCTCCTGGCACAGGCCCGAATCCGTCGAAGATCAAGTCTCCGCGAATGTCCGCCATGTAGTTCAAGTTTCCGAACCTGATCTGGTGGCCAGGAGCGTAGCTGTCGATCTGCTCCAGATGACCAAGGGAATTGGCCCGCAGTGCGAAGCCGCCGAACACAAAGATCTGTCCAGGGAGACAAGTCTCACCCTGGACTGTGTTGTTGGCGATTGAAGATGCCATCAGGCCGTGAAGCAACGACACAGAGGAACTCTCAATGAAAGCACCAATGTTAGTGTCAATACCGGCGGATCTCGGGTAGGGGGTCCCGATCTATGCGTCTTAGGCTGATGGTAACAGGAAGCAAGGGACACAATGATTACCTAGGTTCGGGCCCTCTCGATGGAGGTAAAACCCTACTTCCTGCTTGATTAATATTGAAGATATGAGTAGTACAAGAGTAGATCTACCACGAGATCGTAGAGGCTAAACCCTAGAAGCTAGCCTATGATGGTATGATTGTAAATGTGATCGGCCTTCTAAGGACCATCCTCTCCGGTTTATATAGACACCGGAGAGGGCTAGAGTTTACATGGAGTTGGTTACAAGGAAGGAAATATAATATCCGGATCGCCAAGCTTGTCTTCCACGCCAAGGAGAGTCCCATCCAGACACGGGCCGGAGTCTTGTGTCTTGTATCTTCACGCTTCAATAGTCCGGACGATGTATATAGTCCGGTTGTTCGGATACCCCCTAATCCAGGACTCCCTCAGTGCCTACACTGTCACTTTTGCTTTTGCCTGGGGGGTTTATCCTCCGTTGTGTCCCTTTTGTCAACATTGTCTTCTTTGGGGGTGTCCACCATGTAGACGTTGTATGATGAAGTGGCAGTCCAGCGCCGCGTGGGCGGTGGTTCTGGATCTTCCCCTGCATCAACGTCCATACCGTCGATGTTATTGGGTCGATGTCAAGCATGTCTGTTAGGTCATCGACAATGGCTATATAGTGGGTGGTGGGTGGGTCACGATTTTCTTCGTCCTCCGTATCCCACACGGGCTGGACATAGTTCGGCCAGGAGTCTTCTGACAGAGAGAGAGACTTTAATGAATCCAGCATGTCTTCGAAGGGTGAGTGCTGAAAGATATCCGCGGCGGCGAACTCCATGACTGGAGCCCAGTCAGATTCAATGTGCACGAGTGCGCGCGGTTCGAAACACACCGCCGGAGATGAGTCCGGGGGTTCGGAGACACAGATCCCTTTAGGAGAGGAGAATGTGTTCGGCTCCAACGCCGAGGAGTGTGCGGCCTACGGGGTAGGGTCCATCCACCCGTCCCTGGAAGGCCTGACCTGCTCCGGAACGAGGTCCGGAGCTGTAGCAGGTGCGATGTTCCGAATACTATCCGACTGCCGATGTAGGTCCTACACGTTGAGATTGTCCGGCGCTCCTGACACGGGCCCGAATCCATCGAAGATCAAGTCTCCACGGATGTCGGCAGTGTAGTTTAGGCTTCCAAACCTGACCTGATGGCCAAGGCGTAGCTATCGATGTGCTCCAGATGGCCAAGCGAGTTGGCCTGTAGTGCGAAGCCGACGAACATGAAGATCTGTCCGAGGAGAAAAGTCTCACCCAGGACAGCGTGGTTGAAGGATGGAGGAGCCATCTAGCCTTGTAGAGATGACACAAAGGAACTCTCAATGAAAGCACCAATGTCGGTGTCAAAACCGGCGGATCTCGGGTAGGGGGTCCCGAACTATGCGTCTAAGGCTAATGGTAAAAGGAGACTGGGGACACGATGTTTACCCAGGTTCGGGACCTCTCGATGGAGGTAATACCCTACTTCCTGCTTGATTGATCTTGATGATATGAGTATTACAAGAGTTGATCTACCACAAGATCAGAGAGGCTAAACCCTAGAAGCTAGCCTATGGTATGATTGTTGATAATAATGATAATGAGTCCTACGGACTAAATCCTCCGGTTTATATAGACACCGGAGGGGGCTAGGGTTACACAAAGTCAGTTTACAGAGGAGATCTACATCCGGACCACCAAGCTTGCCTTCCATGCCAAGGAGAGTCCCATCCGGACATGGGACGAAGTCTTCTATCTTGTATCTTCATAGTCCAACAGTCCGGCCAAAGTACATAGTCCGGCAGTCCGGATACCCCCTTAGCAAGGACTCCCTCACTTTCCATGGGCGAAGTGCTTAGCTTTGGGTTCGATCTTGCGGTGTCCTTACCCAGTGACAGAAAGGGTTGCAAGGCACGTATTGTATTGTTGCCATCAAGGATAAAAAGATGGGGTTTGTATCATATTGCTTGAGCTTATCCCTCTACATCATGTCATCTTTCTTAATGCGTTACTCTGTTCTTATGAACTTAATACTCTAGATACATGCTGGATAGCGGTCGATGTGTGGAGTAATAGTAGTAGATGCAGGCAGGAGTCGGTCTACTTGTTGCAGACATGATGCCTATATACATGATCATGCCTAGATAATCTCATAATTATTCGCTTTTCTATCAATTGCACGACAGTAATTTGTTCACCCACTGTAATACTTATGCTATCTTGAGAGAAGCCTCTAGTGAAACCTATGGGCCCCGGGTCTATCTTTTATCATATAAGTTTCCAATCTACTTTTATTTGCATCTTTATTTTCTGCATCTATATTATAAAATACCAAAAATATATTTATGTTATCATATCTCTATCAGATCTCACTTTCGCAAGTGGTCGTGAAGGGATTGACAACCCCTTTATCGCGTTGGTTGCGAGTTCTTTGTTTGTTTGTGTAGGTTCGTGGGACTTGTGAGGAGCCTCCTACTAGATTGATACCTTGGTTCTCAAAAATTGAGGGAAATACTTACACTATTGTGCTGCATCACCCTTTCCTCTTCAAGGAAAACCAACGCAAGCTCAAGACGTAGCAAGAAGGATTTCTGGCGCCGTTGCCACGGAGGTCTTCGCTCAAGTCAAGACGTACCAAGTACCCATCACAAACTCATCTCCCTCGCATTTACATTATTTGACATTTGCCTCTCGTTTTCTCCCCCCCCCCCACTTCACCCTTGCCATTTTATTCGCCCTTCTTCTGTTCGTCTTTTTGCTTTGATGTCTTACTTGGCTCGTTTGGTTGGAATAGTTGTTTATTTATTGCTAAACAGAGAACTTAAGATCTATGGATCCTCATCCGCTTGCTAATCTTTATAAGAGATCCAATTATGATGAACCAATTGCTAGTGAGTTTTGTGCACTAGATATCTTTATGAAGCTTTGCTAAAAAATTGTGAATCTGAAAATTATGATGATGAAATTTATGAAGAGATTCACGATAACTCCTTGAATAAAAAGCATGATTGCAATGATTTTCCTATAAATTCTCTTGATGTCAACTGTGCTAATAATATGCAAAACCCTAAGATTGGGGATGCTAGTTTTGCTATGTCTACTACTTGTTTCAATGATCATGATTGGGGTGATTCTTCTTATAGCCCTGAAAATTTATTTAAGCCCCATGATGAATATGAGAATGATAATAGTGTTTGCAATAATATTGAAAGTGGGTTTGGAAGAGTGTTGTCGGTGTCAAAACCGGCGGATCTCGGGTAGGGGGTCCCGAACTGTGCGTCTAGGCGGATGGTAACAGGAGATGAGGGACACGATGTTTTTACCCAGGTTCGGGCCCTCTTGATGGAGGTAAAACCCTACGTCCTGCTTGATTAATATTGATGATGTGGGTTACAAGAGTAGATCTACCATGAGATCAAGGAGGCTAAACCCTAGAAGCTAGCCTATGGTATGATTGTTGTTCGTCCTATGGACTAAGGCCATCCGGTTTATATAGACACCGGAGAGGGCTAGGGTTACACAGAGTCGGTTACAAAGGTAGGAGATCTACATATCCATATCGCCAAGCTTGCCTTCCACGCCAAGGAAAGTCCCATTCGGACACGGGACGAAGTCTTCAATCTTGTATCTTCATAGTCTTAGAGTCCGGCCGATGATGATAGTTCGGCTATCTGGACACCCCCTAGTCCGGGACTCCCTCAGTAGCCCCTGAACCAGGCTTCAATGACGACGAGTCCGGCGCGCATGTTGTCTTCGGCATTGCAAGGCGGGTTCCTCCTCCGAATAATTTATAGAAGATTGTGAACACCAGGATAGTGTCCGGCTTTGTAAAATAAATTCCACATACAACCATAGAGAGAATAATATTACACAAGTTCAATCTGCTGACGTATTTTGTGGCGTAACGTCACACCACTACCAAGCCTTCAAATTGTTTTTATTGTTCCATCTCAGCGCGTTTAGCGAGGCGGTTTCCTTGGCACGTCTTGTCGAAGCAGAGATCGTGTTCCCCTTATTCTGGGATTCCCATTAATACGGACGTGGGTAACCCAACCGCGCCATTGATTGCGGCGCTTGGGAGATAAGCGAGTTTTATTAGGCCGGTGGAGACGCATGTTTCCGTACGCCCATATAAGGGGATAAAGATCCAATCCTTTTACCTGCGCCTTCTTCCTCCTTGGATTATCCATCTCTGCAAACTCGAGCTCTAGCGCCCAAGCCTGCACATCTCACCTCAACCTTCTCCAAACATGTCAGGAGCGGGAGGCAAATGGATGGCCTCCTCCGTCACGGAGGGGCATATCCAGAAGCTGCGCAGCGCCGGATACTTGTCCAGCGACATCGCGCATTGGCTCCCCGACGAGGGAGAGCTCATCCCTACCCCTAGGCCCCATGAGAGGGTAGTATTCCTTCCCCATTTCCTCCGCGGACTGGGCTTCCCACTTCATCCCTTTTTCCGGGGGCTCATGTTCTACCACGGCCTAGATTTCCATGATCTGGCCCCGAATTTTATCCTCAACATCTCGGCGTTTATCATCGTGTGCGAGGCCTTCCTCTGCATCCAGCCCCACTTCGGCTTGTGGCTCAAGACCTTCAGTGTCAAGCCGAAGGTTGTGAAGGGCAGCCAAGCGGAGTGCGGAGGCGCCATGGTGGGCAGGATGTCCCATGTTACGTGGCTGGAGGGTACTTTCGTGGAAACCATTAAGGGGTGGCAATCGGGGTGGCTCTACATCACCGAGCCGCATGACCCTAATTGGGCAGCGGCCCCCGAATTCAGATCCGTCATCCCTATATGGCTCACCTCCTGGAAAGAGAATGGCCGGATCTGGGGGGATTCGGAGGAGCTGACCGGACTCCAAGCCTGTATCCAGAAGCTGGTGGACAAGAAGCTCAAGCTTGTCAACGTAGTCCAGGTCATGCTCATCCGCCGGATTCTCCCGTGCCAACGACGGGGCTTCAATATGTGGGAGTTCGATCCGGCGCAGCACCAGACTTTGAATGGTCTCTTCGACACTACGTACGAAGAGGTCTGGAAGGTGCTGTTCAAGGGCGCCGAGGCTCCCGCATCCGCTACCGAAGATCGCGGATTCAACTCGCAGCGTCCAGCTGACGAGGTAAGTGATATTGTCCTTTACGGGACGCTTGTTATTCATAGTTTGACTCTATGCAAGATCTAAACTCCCTTTCCTTTGATAGGGCTGACTGAAGAAGGCCGCACAGGCTATCTGTCCGGCCCCATTGCTAGAGGACCCAGCTGACGCCCGCCTAACGGGGCTGCTGGCTCCGGCACCCCACGTGGTGCCGGAGAAGAAGTCCAAGAAGAGTTCCTATTTTTAGGTGCTATCGGACGATGAATCCGAGGCCGACTCCTCCCACCAAGGCGAGGAGGAGAAGAAGAAAGCCTCTCCCCCAGCGGGGGGAGGGAAGAAAAGGAAGGCCTCCCCAACAAGGGAGGCCGAAGGGTCCAAGAGGGGGAAAACTCTCCCCCCAGACTGTTCCGCCAACGCCAGTGACGACAACGAGGACTGGCCTCCAAGGGCCAAGCCTCTGGCGAGATCGTAAGTATCCGGACTCCCGAATAACTTCAAGGTTTTTGTTTTCCGTCACATTATGTCTTTCTAATTCCGCATACAACCCTGCAGTCCGCCTAAGGATGATCTCCCCACTTCGTCGAGCGGGTCCTTAGGGGCGTCGGATATGGATTCTCTTCCAACTGCCTCCACCCCCCGTGATGCGGACGATGCCGAGGTGGGATCCCAGGAAGGGACCCACTAGGAGGAGAGGGCCCCGGAGGTGTCGCAGGACAACCTCCCGGACTTTGCACCGGACTCAGCCCCGGAACCCATAGTGGCTCCGTAGTCCGGCGGGCGACCCCTTCGGAAGAAGGGCAAGACCGCGACGCCGGCTGCCTCTGTCCAACCGGAGGTGCCGGATAATTTGCTGGAGGCGCTCAACGGCGCCTCCATCGAAGAGGAACACTGCACTGTTATGAGTGCGGTGATTCAGAAGGTTCAGCTCGCCAAGAGCGGGCTGACCGAAGCCTGCAGCAGCCTTCTAACAGGCTTTGAGGTAAGAATTTCAATATATGTAAAATGGTACCGCATAGACAGTAGCCCCTGATGCTCGGTTCGGTGTTCGGAAAGAAAAGCCGAACTGAGGATCTTTAGAAATATAAACGCAGGAGTCACGAAAATATGTCAATATGGGATTGCAGGCTGTGCTGCTGACCTCTACCGCACTGACTGTGGAGGTCAAAACTTTGAAGGAAAACCTCGAGCGGTCCAAGAACGAGCTCGGCCATGCCAAGAAGCAGCTCGAGGAAAAAGAAGGTGAGTAATACCTTATGAAAATTGTACCTTACAGAAAAGGATTTGGTTGCAAGAAAAATGACAAGGATAACTGGGGTATTGCAGGGGCCACTAACGAGGTGGCGACCCTGAAGGAGGCGGTCGCCGCGGCCGAACGCAATGCGGCTGCGGAGCGCACCGAGCGAGAGAAACAGGAGGCGCGGGTGGCGGAGGTACAGCAAGAGCTCCAGGATCTCGTGAGGAAACATGAGAGCCTGGAGCGTGACTCGAAGACTCGAGAGTCTGAGCTTGCAACGGCTCTTGAGAGTGCCAAAGCCGCTAAGGCCGAAGCCTACAAGGCCCTCCAGGAGATCGAGGCGGTAAAGAAAATAGCAGCGGGTAAGGCATTTTTCATGCAAAGTAAGCATGTGAGTGTTAATTACCTGTCGCTTACCCGAATTCGGAGCTCTCCAGGAGCGTTCACAGATCTTCCTCACAGCGTGTCCGATGCTGCCGCATTCTATCGGGCCGAGGAGGGGAGCTCGACGGAGAAGGTCTTCTGGTCTCAGTATGCTGAGGCTGAACATCCAGTGCCCCTTAGCGACCAGCTAAAGCAGCTGGTCGAGCTCCACAAGGCGGCCGAATAGGCCATGAAGGGCCTCATAGTTCGGCTGTGGCCTAAGGAGGCCATGCCTGGGAGCTACTTCGGCCTGGTGCGGCGGCTGGTGGATGCGTGCCCGTGGGTTGAAGTCATCAAGCACTCCGCCTGTATTGAAGGTGCGCACCAGGCCCTTGCCCGTGCAAAGGTGCACTGGGGCAAGATGGATGCCCAGAAACTTGTGACGGACCCCCCACCAGAGGGCAAGGAGCATCGCACGCCCGAGATGTATTATAGGAGTGTGTTGAAGGGCGCCCGCACTATTGCGGGTGAGTGCTCCCAAGATGTAATATTTGAGTAGACTCGCATTTTGTTATCCTGTGCACTGAAAACTTGGTTCATATGCGCTAAGCAACGCTTGTTAATTTAAAATATTACCTTCTGTGCGGCTGTTTATCAAATCTGAGAGATGGCAAGTCGTCGGCTTCAGCCCCCATGCCACGAGTGCTGGGGTGTTCGGGATAAACTCGAGCGCTCTTGTTCCCATTTTTGGGTCCATCTAGGGAGGCGCTCAACACAACGAACAAGGCAACCGGACTTATAATGCTTGAACACTCTCACTTAGCCATAGAATTCTATAATCTTAAATTTCGGCGAAGCCCCTAGTTTTCGGAAGGCCGAATTTGGGGCGCTATCCACGCCTTGGCCGGACAGAATCCGGCTCCTCGCTCGAAGCGGCATAAGTCTTTAGGGACTCGCAAAGAACCTCTCGAACAGCGACCAGCTCTCGCCTCATCATGACGGTCAGTTTTAGCTTTCTCCACTGAGGCGTTAACCCAGCTCAACTGGGGCGCAATCGCAGTGGTTCTCCCAGTGCTACCTTAGCCGATAAAACGGAACGTAACGTACCAAAACATGGGAGCCGGGCAAACCCAACTATTGACCCAAGAACATGATTCGGAGCCGATGCATATAATGCTATAAGTTCGGGGTGCCGTACTTGTGAAAGTGTTCGGACTTATCACACCATAACGCGGGAAACATAAGCCCCTGGTGTATTTAGCCGTACCAAAATGTACGGATGCAACATGTCATAGATGAACATATGTGTAAGAAAGAAATGCAATTAGAAGCAAAAATGTGTTGCATTGCTTTATTCAATAAAAACTGTTGTAAGTGCAGGACGATATAAGTGGTGCGGTAAGCAAGGGATGGGACTGTTTAACATGTCCCCCTCCAGGGGTAGGCTACGGAATAATGCATAAAACAGATTTAATGCTCATGATGGAGACCACCTAGGTTTTCGTTGTAGCCTTTCTCCTTCCCTGGCTGTTGCATCGTGGGTTCGGCATGTCTGCTGCCGGACAGGGCCTCTGACGAACGGAGTCCTGTAGGTAAAAAATAAAAGGAAAAGAAAAAGAAACGACACACTTAAGAGCCCCTGGTACGGTTGAGCCGCAGTCTGGGCTTATCGTGGTCGAGCCCCTTGCCCCATGCACATGGTATCTTCAGAGCGTAATGGAGTACGCGAAGGGTCTGTCTTAATGTTTTACAGGGGCTGGGGATGGGGCCGCACTGCTACGCGTGCTCGGAACATGCCAGGTGGTCGTGTTGTAGGTTACTCCGGGCACGCTTAGCTGTGTCCGGCCGCTTGGCAGCCGGACTCGAGAATTGCCTTAAAAGGCTGCTTTGTACTTCTGCCGCGAGAGCCGCTGTATGTTCCTCCGTTCGGAGGGAGTGTTCAGTGTTTCCGTTGACCGTGATGACTCCTCTACGGCCTGGCATCTTGAGCTTGAGGTATGCGTAGTGTGGCACCCCGTTGAACTTTGCGAATGCGGTACGTCCGAGCAAGGCATGATAGCCGCTGCAGAACGGGACTATGTCGAAGATTAACTCCTTGCTTCGGAAGTTATCCGGGGATCTGAAGACCACTTCTAGTGTAACTGAGCCTGTACAATTGGCTTCTACACCTGGTATGACGCCTTTAAAGGTTGTCTTGGTAGGTTTAATCCTTGAGGGGTCTATGCCCATTTTGCGCACCATGTCCTAATAAAGCAGGTTTAGGCTGCTGCCGCCGTCCATCAGGACTCTGGTGAGATGAAATCCATCGACGATTGGGTCTAGAACCAATGCGGCAAACCCGCCATGGCGAATGCTGGTGGGGTGGTCCCTTCGGTCAAAGGTGATCGGGCAAGAGGACCATGGATTGAACTTCGGGGCAACTGGCTCCATCACGTATACATCCCTGAGTGCACGCTTCCGCTCCCTTTTGGGTATGTGCGTGGCATATATCATGTTCACCGTCTGCACCTATGGGGGGAAACCCTTCTGTCCTCTATTGTTCGGCGGTCGGGTCTCTTCCTCGTCGTCGCTATGTAGCCCCTTGTCGCTGTTTTCGGCAATTAACTTGCCTGTCTGCTTGAACACCCAACAGTCCCTATTGGTGTGGTTAGCTGGCTTTTCAGGGGTGCCATGTATCTGGCACAAGCGGTCGAGAATTCGGTCCAAATTTGACGGACCCTGAGTTGTTCTTTTGAATGGATTTTTTCGTTGACCGGGTTTAGAGCCTCTAAATCCGGCATTGACTGTCGTATCCTCACTGTTATCGCCGTTAATGTGGCGTTTGTTTTTGTTGCGACGCGACCTGCCACTACGGTCCTTGATATCCGGACTGCCAGAATTTTTGTTGAGGTTGTTGCTGCGTGCTAGCCAGCTGTCCTCACCCGCACAGAAGCGGGTCATGAGTGATGTAAGGGCTGCCATGGATTTCGGCTTTTCCTGTCCCAGGTGCCGGGCAAGCCACTCGTCGTGGATGTTATGCTTGAAGGCCGCGAGGGCCTCGGCATCCGGACAGTCGACGATTTGGTTTTTCTTGGTTAAGAACCGTGTCCAGAGTTGTCTGGCCGATTCGTCTAGCTGCTGAATTATGTGGCTTAGGTCATCTGCATCTGGTGGTCGCACGTACGTGCCTTGGAAGTTATCGAGGAATGCGGCTTCCAGGTCCTCCCAACTCCCGATTGACTCTGCTGGCAAGTTGTTAAGCCAGTGTCGGGCTGGTCCTTTAAGTTTGAGTGGGAGATATTTGATGGCGTGGAGATCATCTTCGCGGGCCATGTGGATGTGGAGGAGATAGTCCTCGATCCAGACCGCAGGGTCTGTTGTGCCATCATAAGATTCAATATTGATGGGTTTAAACCCTTCTGGGATTTGATGATCCATTACCTCATCTGTGAAGCACAGTGGGTGTGCGGTGCCTCTGTACTGGGCGATATCGCGACGGAGCTCAAAAGAGCTTTGTCTGTTATGTTCGGCCCGGCCGGACTTACTGTGTCCGGGGTGACGGTGATCGTCATGTATCGTGGGGCGACCACGTGATCCATAGATCGATCTTGATTGTCTTCCCTTATCCTCCAATATGTCGCGCAGGTCCGGAGTGTTCCCCTGTGGCCTTGTGCTTTTCGAGCGATGCCGGGGTACGGGTCTAGTGAAGGGCCTTGAGGCCTCTCTGTCACGACCACGGGGTGGTCGATCAGCCGTATTGTCTCCTGGTGAAGCGGGATCATATGCCTCCACCTCTAATCGGGGGAGCAGCTTATGTTTGGGGTAGCTTTTGGAGGGGCGTTCGAGTTCATGCTCTTCGGCCGTGAGGACTTCGGTCCATCTGTCGGCTAGCAGATCTTGATCAGCTCTAAGCTGCTGCTGCTTTTTCTTGAGGCTGTTTGCCATGGCCATAAGCCTGCGTTTGAAACGCTCCTGTTCAACGGGATCCTCAGGCACGATGAATTCGTCGTCGTCGAGGCTTTCCTCGTCTCCGGAGGGAGGCATATAGTCCTCTACCTCTTCTTCGGCCGCTCTCTCATGAGGGATGGCGTCCCCCTCCTCCTGTGCTGGATCTTGCTGGAGTGGGTTGTCTTCGGCGCTATCCGGTGTATTATTGTCTCTGGTGCCGGAATCCTCATTCTTGCTATGGCGGGATTTAGAGCGGCGCCACCGACGCCGGCGCTTTGGCTGTTTCTTGGAGGGGTCATCCTCCGCTATTCCTTTGTCGTTCCCATCCTTTGGGATATCCACCATGTATATGTCGTATGAAGAGGTGGCTTTCCAGTGCCCGATGGGTGCTGGTTCTTGGTCGTCTCCGGCATCGTCGTCCATACCGTCGATGTCCTCAGAGTCGTAATCTAGCATATCGGTTAGGTCGTCGACAGTGGCTACCAAGTGGGTGGTGGGTGGGCTCTGAATTTCTTCGTCGTCCGCATCCCAACCGTCCTGGCCGCAGTCCGGCCAGGCCTCTCCTGATAACGAGAGGTACTTTAGCGAACTCAAGATGTAGCCAAAAGGTGAGTGTTGAAATATGTTCACCGCAGTGAACTCCATGATCGGCGCCCAATCGGATTCGACTGGAGGGGGCGCGGGAGGACCGGAGTCCGTCAAGGAGTCCGGCACCTCGGAGTCACAAGCTTCATGGGGGACAAGATCGGTGTTCGGCTCTATCGCCGTAGAGGTTGCAGCCTGCGAGGTGGTGTTTAGCCATCCATCCTTGGTCTGCGCAGCCGGCTCCGAGTCGAAGATCGGAGCGGGTTCGAGTGCGGCCTCTAGGGTACTGTCCGGCTGCAGAGCTAAATCATGCCCATTGTGACAGTATGGCACGCTCAGATGTGGCTCGAATCCGTCGAGGATCAAGTCCCCGCGGATGTCAGCCGTGAAGTTCAAACTTCCAAATCTGACCTGACGGCCAGGGGCGTAGCCTTCGATCTGCTCCAGCTGGCCAAGCGAATTGGCCCGCAGTGCGAAGCCACCGAATACGAAGATCTGTCCGGGGAGGAAGGTCTCACCCTGGACTGCATCGTCGTTGATGATTGAAGAAGCCATCGAGCCTATCGGTGACGACACAGAGGAACTCTCAATGAAAGCACCAATGTCGGTGTCAAAACCGGCGGATCTCGGGTAGGGGGTCCCGAACTGTGCGTCTAGGCGGATGGTAACAGGAGATGAGGGACACGATGTTTTTACCCAGGTTCGGTCCCTCTTGATGGAGGTAAAACCCTACGTCCTGCTTGATTAATATTGATGATGTGGGTTACAAGAGTAGATCTACCACGAGATCAAGGAGGCTAAACCCTAGAAGCTAGCCTATGGTATGATTGTTGTTCGTCCTATGGACTAAGGCCATCCGGTTTATATAGACACCGGAGAGGGCTAGGGTTACACAGAGTCGGTTACAAAGGTAGGAGATCTACATATCCGTATCGCCAAGCTTGCCTTCCACGCCAAGGAAAGTCCCATCCGGACACGGGACGAAGTCTTCAATCTTGTATCTTCATAGTCTTGGAGTCCGGCCGATGATGATAGTTCGGCTATCCAGACACCCCCTAGTCCGGGACTCCCTCAAGTGTAAACTTTAGATCCCACATATTTGGAGTATGTTCAATCTTATGTTATTTTTGATAAAAGTGGGTTCGGAAAGGTCATGACTTTAGTTAATGTTAATACCACTATCTTGGAAGAGTGTCAACTTTGCATGCATGTGGATCATGTTGAGAATACATTTTGTCATAGCTATTTTGTTGAATTTGCCTATGATCCTACATGTAATTATTATGAGAGAGGAAAATATGGTCGTAGAAATTTTTATGTTATTAAATTACTTCTCATCATGTTGAGATTTCTATCGTCTCTTTCTTCTTCCTTGCATATGCTAGTTCTTGCTTGCCTTGCAAATTTGTTTGCTTATAATATTCCTATGCATAGGAAGTATGTTAGAGTTAGATGTGTTTGTCACGTGTTTCATGATGCTCTCTTTATGCTTCAATTCTTGTCTTTCATGTGAGCATCATTGAAATCTCAATGCCTAGCTAAAAAGGCTTTAAAGAAAAGCGCTTGTTGGGAGACAACCCAATATTTTTCCTTGCTGTTATTCAATAAAATTTTGTTTCTACTTTCTGTTTATATGTGTTTTCTTGTTTTATTTAGTGTTTGTGCTATAGGATAACCTATGATATGAGTTGATTTGATTCTGCTGAAAAACAGAAACTTTGCGCTCACGAGCAAAAATTCAATAAATCACATAAACCAGCTTTTGCATTGATTCTTTTTTTGATGTTCAATAAACAAAGTTTTTTGGTCGTCATATTTTGGTAGGATTTTTAAAGTTCCAGAAGTTTGCCTTAGTTACAGATTGCTACAGACTGTTCTGTTTTTGACAGATTCTGTTTTTCGTGTGATGTTTGTTTATTTTGATGCATCTATGGCTAGTAAAATAGTTTATGAACCATAGAGAACTTGGAATACAGTAGGTTTAACACCAATATAAATAAAGAATTAGTTCATTACAGTACCTTATGTGGTGGTTTTGTTTTCTTTCACTAACGGAGCTTATGAGATTTCCTGTTGAGTTTTGTGTTGTGAAGTTTTCAAGTTTTGGGTAAAGATTTGATGGACTATGGAATAAAGGGTGGCAAAAGCCTAAGGTTTGGGATGCCCAAGGCACCCCAAGATATTCAAGAATAGCCAAAAGCCTAAGCCTGGGGATGCCCCCGGAAGGCATCCCCTCTTATGTCTTCATTCATTGGTAACTTTACTTGGAGCTATATTTTTATTTGCTACATGATATGTGTTTTGCTTGGAGCATCGTGTATTATATTAGTCTTTTTTTTAATTTACCACAATCATCCTTGCTGTAACACACCTTTTGGGGAGAAGCCTACTTGATTGAAATTTATTAGAATACTCTATGTGCTTCACTTATATCTTTTGAGCTAGCTAGTTTTTGCTCTAGTGCTTCACTTATATCTTTTAGAGCATGGCGGTGGATTAATTTTGAAGAAATTGTTGATCTCTCATGCTTCACTTATATTATTTTGTGAGTATTTTAGAACAGCATGATATTTTCTATGGTTATAAATTGGTCCTAGAATGATGAGCATCCAAGCTGGGTATAATAAAAACTATCATAAGAAGTGAATTGGATGCTATGATCAACTTGATACTTGATAATTGTTTTGAGATAGGGAGGTAGTGATATTAAAGTCATGCTAGTTGGGTGATTATGAATTTAAAGAATGCTTGTGTTGAAGTTAGCAAGTCCCGTAGCATGCACGTATGGTTAAAGTTGTGTAACAAATTTGAAGCATGAAGTTTACCTGGCTTGTGCATCCTTATGAGTGGCGGTCGGGGACGAGCGATGGTCTTTTCCTACCAATCTACCCCCCTAAGAGCATGCACGTAATGCTTGGTTTTTGATGACTTCTAAATTTTTGCAATAAGTATATGAGTTCTTTTGACTAATGTTGAGTCCATGGATTATACGCACTTTTACCTTTCCATCATTGCTAGCCTATTCGGTACCGTGCATTGCCCTTTCTCACCTTGAGAGTTGGTGCAAAATTCGCCGGTGCATTCAAACCCCGTGATATGATACACTCTATCACACA
Organism: Triticum aestivum; assembly: GCF_018294505.1. Lineage (NCBI taxonomy): Eukaryota > Viridiplantae > Streptophyta > Magnoliopsida > Poales > Poaceae > Triticum > Triticum aestivum. The sequence continues at coordinate 557,688,383 of NC_057804.1, forward strand.
TAAATGTTGGGGAACGTAGCAGAAATTCAAAATTTTCCTACATGTCACCAAGATCTATCTATGGAGAAACCAGCAACGAGGGGAAGGAGAGTGCATCTACATACCCTTGTAGATCGCTAAGCGGAAGCGTTCAAGAGAACGGGGTTGAAGGAGTCGTACTCGTCGTGATCCAAATCACCGGAGATCCTAGTGCCGAACGGACGGCACCTCCGCGTTCAACACACGTACAGCCCAGTGACGTCTCCCACGCCTTGATCCAGCAAGGAGAGAGGGAGAGGTTGAGGAAGACTCCGTACGGCAGCAGCACAACGGCGTGGTGGTGATGGAGGAGCGTGGCAATCCTGCAGGGCTTCGCCAAGCACCGCGAGATATGAGGAGAAAGAGAGGTAGGGCTGCGCCAACAGGAAAAGAAACTCATGTGGTGGGCTGCTCCAATGCCTCCACTATATATAGGGGGAGAGGGGGCTGCGCCCCCACCTAGGTTTCCACCCCTAGGGGTGGCGGCCAGCCCTAGATGGGACTTGGAGGGGGCGGCCAAGAGGGGAAGAGAGGGGGCGCGCCCTAGGGTGGGCCTATAGGCCCATCTGCGCCTAGGGTTTCCCCTCTCCCCTCCTAGCTGCGCCTTGGGCAAGGGTGGGAGGCGCACCAGCCCACTCTGGGGCTGGTCCCTTTCCACTCTAGGCCCATGCAAGCCTTCGGGGCCGGTGGCCCCACTTGGTGGACCCCCGGGACCCTCCCGGTGATCCCGGTACGTTACTGATAAAACCCGAAACTTTTCCGGTGACCAAAACAGGACTTCCCATATATAAATCTTTACCTCCGGACCATTCCGGAGCTCCTCGTGACATCCGGGATCTCATCCGGGACTCCGAACAACATTCGGTAACCACATACAAACTTCCTTTATAACCTAGCATCATCGAACCTTAAGTGTGTAGACCCTACGGGTTCGGGAATCATGCAGACATGACCGAGACGTTCTCCAGTCAATAACCAACAGCGGGATCTGGATACCCATTTTGTCTCCCACATGCTCCACGATGATCTCATCGGATGAACCACGATGTCAAGGACTCAATCAATCCCATATACAATTCCCTTTGTCTAACGGTATTGTACTTGCCCGAGATTCGATCGTCGGTATGCCGATACCTAGTTCAATCTCGTTACCGGCAAGTCTCTTTACTCGTTCCATAACACATCATCCCGTGATCAACCCCTTGGTCACATTGTGCACATTATGATGATGTCCTACCGAGTGGGCCCAGAGATACCTCTCCGTTTAAACGGAGTGACAAATCCCAGTCTCGATTCGTGCCAACCCAACAGACACTTTCGGAGATACCTGTAGTGCACCTTTATAGTCACCCAGTTACGTTGTGACGTTTAGTACACCCAAAGCATTCCTACGGTATCCGGGAGTTGCACAATCTCATGGTCTAAGGAAAAGATACTTGACATTAGAAAAGCTTTAGCATACGAACTACGATCTTTGTGCTAGGCTTAGGATTAGGTCTTGTCCATCACATCATTCTTCTAATGATGTGATCCCGTTATCAATGACATCCAATGTCCATGGTTAGGAAACCGTAACCATCTATTGATCAACGAGCTAGTCAATAGAGGCTTGCTAGGGACGTGGTGTTGTCTATGTATCCACACATGTATCTGAGTTTCCTATCAATACAATTATAGCATGGATAATAAACGATTATCATGAACAAGGAAATATAATAATAACTAATTTGTTATTGCCTCTAGGGCATATTTCCAACAGTCTCCCACTTGCACTAGAGTCAATAATCTAGTTCACATCTCCATGTGATTAACACTGACAGGTCACATCACCATGTGACCAACATCCAAAGAGTTTACTAGTGTCACTAAACTAGTTCACATCATCATGTGATTAAGACTCAATGAGTTCTGGGGTTTGATCATGTTTTTCTTGTGAGAGAAGTTTTAGTCAACGGGTCTGCAACATTCAGATCCATATGTACTTCGCAAATCTCTAGGTCATATTTTAAGTGCTGCTTCCACGCTCCACTTGGAGCTTTTCCAAATGGTCGCTCCACTATACGTATCCGGCTTGCTACTCAGAGTCATTCGTATAGGTGTTAAAGCTTGTATCGATGTAACCCTTTATGCCGAACTCTTTATCACCTCCATAATCGAGAAACATGTCCTTATTTACTCCAAGGACAATTTTGACCGCTTTCCAATGATCCATTCCTGGATCATTCTTGTACCCCTTGACTGACTCATGGCAAGGCACACTTCCGGTGCGGTACACAGCATAGCATACTATAGAGCCTACGTCTAAAGCATAGGGGACGACCTTCGTCCTTTCTCTCTATTCTGCCGTGGTCGAGCTTTAACTCTTAACTTCATACCTTACATCTCAGGCAAGAACTCCTTCTTTGACTGATCCATCTTGAACACCTTCAAGATCATGTCAAGGTATATGCTCATTTGAAAGTACCATTAAGCGTTTTTGATCTATCCTCATAGATCTTGATGCTCAATGTTCAAGTAGCTTAATCCAGGTTTTCTATTGAAAAACACCTTTCAGATAACCCTATATGTTTCTAGAAATTCTACATCATTTCTGATCATCAATATGTCAACAACATATACTCATCAGAAATTCTATAGTGCTCCCACTCACTTCTTTGGAAATACAAGTTTCTCATAAACTTTGTATAGACCCAAAATCTTTGATCATCTTATCAAAGCATACATTCCAACTCCGAGATGCTTACTCCAGTCCTTAGAAGGATCGCTGGAGCCGGCATACCTTTTAGCATCCTTAGGATCAACAAAACCTTTCTGATTGTATCACATACAACCTTTCCTTACTAAAACTGGTAAGGAAACTCGTTTTGACATCCGTCTTCCAGATTTCATAAATGCAGCTAATGCTAACATGATTCCGACGGACTTAAGCATCGCTACGGATGAGAAAATCTCATCGTAGTCAACTCCTTGAACTTGTGAAAAACTCTTTGCCACAAGTCGAGCTTCATAGACGGTGACATTACCGTCCACGTCCGTCTTCTTCTTAAAGAACCATTTATCTCAATGGCTTGCCGATCATCGGGCAAGTCCACCAAAGTCCATGCTTTGTTATGATACATGGATCCTATCTCGGATTTCATGGCTTCTAACCATTTGTCGGAATATGGGCCCACCATCGCTTCTCCATAGCTCGTAGGTTTATTGTTGTCTAGCAACATGTCCTTCAAGACAGGATCACCGTACCACTCCGAAGCAGTACGTGTCCTTGTCGTCCTACGAGGTTTGGTAGTGACTTGATCCGAAGCTTCATGATCACTATCATAAGCTTCTACTTCAATTGGTGTAGGTGCCATAGGAACAACTTCCTGTGCCCTGCTACACACTAGTTGTAGTAATGGTTCAATAACCATATCAAGTCTCCACCATCCTCCCACTCAACTTTTCGAGACAAACTTTTCCTCGAGAAAGGACCCGGTTTAAGAAACAATCCCTATTGCTTTCGGATCTGAATTAGGAGGTATACCCAACTGTTTTGGGTGTCCTATAAAGATGCATTTTATCCGCTTTGGGTTCGAGCTTATCAACCTGAAACTTTTTCACATAAGCGTCGCAGCCCCAAACTTTTAAGAAACGACAATTTAGGTTTCTCCAAACCATAGTTCAAACGGTGTCGTCTCAACGGAATTACGTGGTGCCCTATTAAAGTGAGTGTGGTTGTCTCTAATGCCTAACCCATGAACGATAGTGGTAATTCGATAAGAGACATCATGGTACGTACCATATCCAATAGGGTGCAACTATGATGTTCGGAAACACCATCACACTATGGTTTTCCAGGCGGTATTAATTGTGAAACAATTTCCACAATGTCTTAATTGTGTGCCAAAGCTCGTAACTCAGATACTCATCTCTATGATCATATCATAGACATTTTATCCTCTTGTCACAATGATCTTCAACTTCACTCTAAAATTACTTGAACCATTCAATAATTCAGACTTGTGTTTCATCAAGTAAATATACAACATCTACTCGAATCATCTGTGAAGTAAGAACATAACGATATTCACTTCATGCCTTAGCACTCATTGGACTGCACACATCAAAATGTGTTACTTCCAACAAGTTGCTATCTTGTTCCATCTTACTGAAAATGAGGCTTTTCAGTCATCTTGCCCATGTGGTATGATTTGCATATCTCAAGTGATTCAAAATCAAGTGAGTCCAAACGATCCATCTGCCTGGAGTTTCTTCATGCGTATACACCAATAGACATGGTTCGCATGTCTCAAACTTTTCAAAAACGAGTGAGTCCAAAGATCCATCAACATGGAGCTTCTTCATGCGTTTTATACCAATATGACTTACATGGTAGTGCCACAAGTAAGTGGTACTATCATTACTATCTTATATCTTTTGGCATGAAAATGTGTATCACTACGATCGAGATTCAATAAACCATTCCTTTAGGTGCAAGACCATTGAAGGTATTATACAAATAAATAGAGTAACCATTATTCTCCTTAAATGAATTACCGTATTGCGATAGACATAATCCAATCATGTCTATGCTCAACGCAAACACCAAATGACAATTATTAAGGTTTAATACTAATCTTGATGGTAGAGGGAGCGTGCGATGTTTGATCACATCAAACTTGGAAACACTTCCAACACATATCGTCAGGTCACCTTTAGCTAGTCTTCGTTTATTCCGTAGCTCTTTTATTTCGAGTTACTAACACTTAGCAACCGAACCGGTATCTAATACCCTGGTGCTACTAGGAGTACTAGTAAAGTACACATTAACATAATGTATATCCAATATACTTCCATCGACCTTGCCAGCCTTCTCATCTACCAAGTATCTAGGGTAATTCCGCTCTAGTGACTATTCCCCTTATCACAAAAGCACTTAGTCTCGGGTTTGGGTTCAACCTTGGGTTTCTTCACTGGAGCAGCAGCTGATTTGCCGTTTCATGAAGTATCCCTTCTTGCCCTTTCCCTTCTTAAAACTAGTGGTTTCACCAACCATCAACAATTTATGCTCCTTCTTGATTTCTACTTTCGCGGTGTCAAACATCGTGAATACCTCAAGGATCATCATATCTATCCCTGATATGTTATAGTTCATCACGAAGCTCTAGCAGCATGGTGGCAATGACTTTGGAGAAACATCACTATCTCATCTGGAAGATCAACTCCCACTCGATTCAAGTGATTGTTGCACTTAGACAATCTGATCACAAGCTCAACGATTGAGCTTTTCTCCCTTAGTTTGCAGGCTAAGAAAATCGTCAGAGGTCTCATACCTCTTGACGTGGGCACGAGCCTGAAATCCCAATTTCAGCCCTCGAAACATCTCATATGTTCCGCGACGTTTCGAAAACGTCTTTGGTGCCTCTACTCTAAACCATTTAACTAAACTATCACGTAGTTATCAAAACATGTATGTCCGATGTTCGCAACATCCACAAACAACGTTTGGGGTTCAGCCCACTGAGCGGTGCATTAAGGACATAAGCTTTCTACTGTCCACATAATCGCTACTGTCAACTTTCAACTATATTTTCTCTAGGAACATATCTAAACAGTGGAACTAAAGCGCGAGCTTACGACATAATTTGCGAAGATCTTTTGACTATGTTCAGGATAATTAAGTTCATCTTATGAACTCCCACTCAGATAGACATCCCTCTAGTCATCTAAGTGATTACATGATCCGAGTCAACTAGGCCGTGTCCGATCATCACATGAGACGGACTAGTCATCATCGGTGAACATCTTCATGTTGATCGACCTTTCGATCTCTTGTGTTCCGAGGCCATGTCTGTACATGCTAGGCTCGTCAAGTCAACCTAAGTGTTTCGCGTGTGTAAATTTGTCTTACCCCGTTGTATGTGAACGTAAGAATCCATCACACCCGATCATCACGTGGTGCTTAGAAAACGACGAAATTTCGCAACGGTGCATAGTTAGGGGGAACACTTTCTTGAAATTTTAATGAGGGATCATCTTATTTACTACCATCGTTCTAAGCAAATAAGATGCATAAACACAATAAACATCATATGCAATCAAATAGTGACATGATATGGCCAATATCATATTGCTCCTTTTGATCTCCATCTTCGGGGCTCCATGATCATCATCGTCACCGGCATGACACCATGATCTCCATCATCATGATCTCCATCATCGTGTCTCCATGAAGTTGCCTCGCCAACTTATTACTTCTACTACTATGGCTACCGGTTAGCAATAAAGTAAAGTAATTACATGGCGTTGTTCAATGACACGCAGGTCATACAATAAATAAAGACAACTCCTATGGCTCCTGTCGGTTGTCATACTCATCGACATGCAAGTTGTGATTCCTATTACAAGAACATGATCAATCTCATACATCACATATCATTCATCACATTCTTCTTGGCCATATCACATCACATAGCATACCCTGCAAAAACAAGTTAGACGTCCTCTAATTGTTGTTTGCATGTTTTACGTGGCTGCTATGGGTTTCTAGCAAGAACGTTTCTTACCTACACAAAAACCACAATGTGGTATGTCAATAGCTATTTACCCTTCATAAGGACCCTTTTCATCGAATTCGTTCCGACTAAAGTGGGAGAGACTGGCACCCGCTAGCCACCTTATGCACTAAGTGCATGTCAGTCGGTGGAACCTGTCTCATGTAAGCGTACGTGTAAGGTCGGTCCGGGCCGCTTCATCCCACAATACCGTCGAAACAAGATTGGACTAGTAACGGTAAGCATATTGAACAAAATCAACGCCCACAACTATTTTGTGTTCTACTCGTGCATAGAATCTACGCAATAGACCTAGCTCATGATGCCACTGTTGGGGAACGTAGCAGAAATTCAAAATTTTCCTACGTGTCACCAAGATCTATCTATGGAGAAACCAGCAACGAGGGGAAAGAGAGTGCATCTACATACCCTTGTAGATCGCTAAGCGGAAGCGTTCAAGAGAACGGGGTTGAAGGAGTCGTACTCGTCGTGATCCAAATCATCGGAGATCCTAGTGCCGAACGGACGGCACCTCTGCGTTCAGCACACGTACAGCCCGGTGACGTCTCCCACGCCTTGATCCAGCAAGGAGAGAGGGAGAGGTTGAGGAAGACTCCGTACAGCAGCAGCACAACGGCGTGGTGGTGATGGAGGAGCGTGGCAATCCTGCAGGGCTTCGCCAAGCACCGCGAGATATGAGGAGAAAGAGAGGTAGGGCTGCGCCAACAGGAGAAGAAACTCATGTGGTGGGCTGCTCCAATGCCTCCACTATATATAGGGGGAGAGGGGGCTGCGCCCCCACCTAGGTTTCCACCCCTAGGGCCGGCGGCCAGCCCTAGATGGGACTTGGAGGGGGCGGCCAAGAGGGGGAGAGAGGGGGCGCGCCCTAGGGTGGGCCTATAGGCCCATCTGCGCCTAGGGTTTCCCCTCTCCCCTCCTAGCTGCGCCTTGGGCAAGGGTGGGAGGTGCACCAGCCCACTCTGGGGCTGGTCCCTTTCCACTCTAGGCCCATGAAAGCCTCCGGGGCCGATGGCCCCACTTGGTGGACCCCCGGGACCCTCCCGGTGATCCCGGTACGTTACCGATAAAACCCAAAACTTTTCCGGTGACCAAAACAGGACTTCCCATATATAAATCTTTACCTCCGGACCATTCTGGAACTCCTCGTGACGTTCGGGATCTCATCCGGGACTCCTAACAACATTCGGTAACCACATACAAACTTCCTTTATAACCCTAGCGTCATCGAACCTTAAGTGTGTAGACACTACGGGTTCGGGAATCATGCAGACATGACCGAGACGTTCTCCGGTCAATAACCAACAGCGGGATCTGGATATCCATGTTGGCTCCCACATGTTCCATGATGATCTCATCGGATGAACCATGATGTCAAGGACTCAATCAATCCCATATACAATTCCCTTTGTCTAACGGTATTGTACTTGCCCGAGATTCGATCGTCGGTATGCCGATACCTAGTTCAATCTCGTTACCGGCAAGTCTCTTTACTCGTTCCGTAACACATCATCCCGTGATCAACCCCTTGGTCACATTGTGCACATTATGATGATGTCCTACCGATTGGGCCCAGAGATACCTCTCCGTTTACACGGAGTGACAAATCCCAGTCTCGATTCGTGCCAACCCAACAGACACTTTTGGAGATACCTGTAGTGCACCTTTATAGTCACCCAGTTACGTTGTGACGTTTGGTACACCCAAAGCATTCCTACGGTATCCGGGAGTTGCACAATCTCATGGTCTAAGGAAAAGATACTTGACATTAGGAAAGCTTTAGCATACGAACTACGATCTTTGTGCTAGGCTTAGGATTAGGTCTTGTCCATCACATCATTCTTCTAATGATGTGATCCCGTTATCAACGACATCCAATGTCCATGGTTAGGAAACCGTAACCATCTATTGATCAACGAGCTAGTCAATAGAGGCTTGCTAGGGACGTGATGTTGTCTATGTATCCACACATGTATCTGAGTTTCCTATCAATACAATTATAGCATGGATAATAAACGATTATCATGAACAAGGAAATATAATAATAACTAATTTATTATTGCCTCTAGGGCATATTTCCAACAATAAACCTCCTTATATCTTCCTCAAAACAGCCACCATACCTACCTATTTATGGTATTTCCATAGTCATTCTGAAATATATTGCCATGCAACTTTCCACCGTTATGTTCATCATCATCATGACATACATTACTTTTATCATATTGCCATTGCATGATCATGTAGTTGACATCGTATTTGTGGCAAAGCCACCATGCATAATTTTTTATACATGTCACTCTTGATTCATTGCACCATCCCGGTACACCGCCGGACGCATTCATGGAGTCATATCTTGTTCTAGTTTCGAGTTGTAATTCATGTGTTGTAATCAATAAAAGTGTGATGATCATCATTATTAGAGCATTGCCCAAAAAAGGCCAAAAGAAAAAAGGCCAAAGAAAAAAGGAAAAGAAAAAAAAAGAACAAAAAAGAAAAAAAATAGAGGGGCAATGCTACTATCCCTTTTTCCACACTTGTGCTTCAAAGTAGCACCTTGTTCTTCATGTAGTGAGTCTCATATATTATGCTTCAAAGTAGCACCATGTTTTCATGTAGAGAGTCTCATATGTGGTCACTTTCATATACTAGTGGGAATTTTTCATTATAGAACTTGGCTTGTATATTCCTATGATGGGCTTCCCCCAAATGCCCTAGGTCTTTGTGAGCAAGCAAGTTGGATGCACACCCACTAGTTTTCTTTTGTTGAGCTTTCATTCATTTATAGCTCTAGTGCGTCCGTTGCATGGCAATCCCTACTCCTCATGTTGGCATCAATTGATGGGCATTCCCATAGCCCGTTGATTATCCTTGTCAATGTGAGACTTTCTCCTTTTTGTCTTCTCCACACAACCCCCGATCATTATTCTATTCCACCCATAGTGCTATATCCATGGCTCACGCTCATGTATTGCGTGAAGGTTGAAAGAGTTTGAGATTATTTAAGTATGAAACAATTGCTTGGCTTGTCATCGGGGGTATAGAAGTTGGGAACATCTTTGTGTGACTAAAATGAAGCATAGCCTAACTATATAATTTTGTAGGTATGAACTTTCTTTAGCCATGTTATTTTGAGAAGACATGATTGCTTTTATTAGTATGCTTGAAGTATTGCTATTTCTTTCGTCAATATGAACTTCTATTTTGAATCACTTGGATCTGAACATTCATGCCACAATAAAGAGAAATTACATTGAGAATTATGCTAGGTAGCATTCCACATCAAAAATTCTGTTTTTATCATTTACCTACTCGAGGACGAGCGGGAATTAAGCTTGGGGATGCTTGATATGTATCCAACGTATCTATAATTTTTTATTGTTCCATGCTATTATATACCTGTTTTGGATGTCTATGGGCTTTATTTTACACATTTATATCATTTTTGGGACTAACCTACTAACTGGAGGCCCAGCCCGTATTGCTGTTTTTATTGCTTATTTCAGTATTTCAAAGAAAAGGAATATCAAACGGAGTCCAAACGGAATGAAACCTTCGGGAGCTTGATTTTTGGAACGAACGTGATCCGGAGGACTTGGAGTGCAAGTCAATAAGCAGCCAAGGCATCCACGAGGGTGGGGGCGCACCCACCCCTACATGGCGCGCCCCCTGTCTTGTGGGCCCCTCGGGCGGCCACCGACGTACTTCTTCCTCCTATATAAGCCTACATACCCTGAAAACATCCAGGGAGCCATCGAAGAAATATTTCCACCACCGTAACCTTCTGTATCCGCGAGATCCAATCTTGGAGCCGTCGCCGGCGTTCTGCCGGAGGGGGAATCCACCACAAAGGTCTTCTACATCAACACCATAGCCCCTACAATGAGTTGTGAGTAGTTTACCAGAGACCTTCGGGTCCATAGTTATTAGCTAGATGGCTTCTTCTCTCTTTTTGGATCTCAATACAATGTTCTCCCCCTCTCTTGTGGAGATCTATTCGATGTAATCTCTTTTTGCGGTGCGTTTGTCGAGATCCGATGAATTGTGGGTTTATGATCAAGTTTATCTATGAATAATATTTGAATCTTCTCTGAATTCTTTTATGTATGATTAAGTTATCTTTGCAAGTCTCTTCGAATTATCAGTTTGGTTTGGACTACTAGATTGATCTTTCTTGCCATGGGAGAAGTGCTTAGCTTTGGGTTTGATCTTGCGGTGTCCTTACCCAGCGACAGAAAGGGTTGCAAGGCACGTATTGTATTGTTTCCATCGAGGATAAAAAGATGGGGTTTATATCATATTGCTTGAGTTTATCCCTCTACATCATGTCATCTTTCTTAATGTGTTACTTTGTTCTTATGAACTTAATACTCTAGATGCATGCTAGATAGTGGTCGATGTGTGGAGTAATAGTAGTAGATGTAGGCAGGAGTCGGTCTACTTGTTGCGGACGTGATGCCTATATACATGATCATGCCTAGATAATCTCATAATTATTCGCTTTTCCATCAATTGCTCGACAGTAATTTGTTCACCCACCGTAATACTTATGCTATCTTGAGAGAAACCTCTAGTGAAACCTATGGCCCCCGGGTCTATCTTTTATCATATAAGTTTCCAATCTACTTTTATTTGCATCTTTATTTTCTACATCTATATTATATAATACCATAAATATATTTATCTTATCATATTATCTCTATCAGATCTCACTTTCACAAGTGGTCGTGAAGGGATTGACAACCCCTTTATCGCATTGGTTGCGAGTTCTTTGTTTGTTTGTGTAGGTTCGTGGGACTTGTGAGGAGCCTCCTACTGGATTGATACCTTGGTTCTCAAAAACTGAGGGAAATACTTACGCTACTGTGCTGCATCACCCTTTCCTCTTCAAGGAAAACCAACGCAAGCTCAAGACGTAGCAATCAGCACTTGCATAAAATGATCGGACAGCTCAGTTTTAGAATGTATCAGACACGCACCTTCTGGGGAAGGACAGACTGGCATGGCACGAAGCAATTCAGTTGCTGGTGCCTTATAGTGAGTGTTTTCAGTCATCCAGTCCAACACCCATGAATTCACATCTTCAACATTTCCAGTGATGTGCAGCATCGCGTAGAATTGAAGAATGAGTTCTTCATTCCAATCGCATATGTTAGTGCAGAAATTGAGCAGGCCAGCATCATGAATGGTAGCGAGGACAGGAGCAAAGCAAGGCAGTGATTCCATATCAACATGAGGAATATGAGCATGGTCGAAGACCTTGTCTTTGTTTAATAGCACCGAAGAATAGAAGTTTGCCTGGCTGGCAGTCCAGAATCGCTTTCTCCTTAGACGGGCTGAATCATATGGATTATATTCAGTGAAGAATACATGATCGTTGAAGAAGGCATCAGCCTTGAACTTTGGAGTCTTGGAGAATGGATTCTTCGGCTGTGGATGAGGAGTGTCGGTGATTTGAAGAATAACTTCTTGGTCTTCAATTTCAGGAGCCGTAGGCTGAGGAATTTCAGCTTCTACTTCAGTAGCAGCCTAGGCCTCCATTTCTTCAGCAACATGTTCATCAGCACTAGTGGCTGGAATCTCTTCAGGAATGGAAGGGGTGGCATGAATTTCTTCAGAACCCATGAGAACTTCAGTTGGATCCAGGGACTGAGGAATTTGTTGGATCGGTGTGAACAGAGGTGAGTTGGGGTGCTGACTCTCCCAGAAATCATCATTCATCACGGGAGTGGTGCAGCTAATGTCCACATCCTCATCCACTTCCATTTCTTCAACGCTGGCCTCTTTAGTAGTGAACTGAAGCGTTGGCGATGATACCTGAGGGGTTGAGGTGAAAGCTTCAACCTCAATTTCTTCATCCATCTGCTGTGTGGAAGCAGCAGAGGGATCTTCTTCTGCAGATTCTTCAGGAATCTGATATTCTTCGCCATGAGGAACAAGTTCCTTAGATGGCATGCTTGTGAGGGGAACAACATCAATGGGATTCTCCAGTGAACTTGTCAAAATCTTCGCCTTCTTGGAGGCCAAAGATTCTGGTGCAGCTGATGCCTTCCTCTTTTTCAAAGCAGCACGCTCCGCAGCTTTGGTTTTCTTCATTTCCAAAGTAGAAGGAAGAATTGGACTTGGAGTTGGTGCAGGCGGAGCAGTGGCAGTGTGATCGATTTCTTCAGGCACAACTGATGCAGTTGGCCTGTCTTGAACAGTTTCTTCAAGCGCAGTGACAGAATCTTCAGCTGGCTAGCAATTCTTCAGGCGCAACACTTGAGGTTGCCCTGGCATTTGCTTCAGAGGCTGGAATTTCTTCAGCAGCCCTGGTGCTTGCAGATTCATCAGCAGCCTGAAATTCATTAGCGGTGCTGGCAATTCCTTCGGTGGCTTGAGCAGATGCTTCAGCCTGAGTAATGTCAATGCGCACAGGAGCAACAGCACTTGAAGTGAATGTCTTCGTCAGGTTGACGAATCGGACTTTGGCACCCAGCCATTCAGCCTTGTAGGTTTCAAATTCATTGCTGAGCTTCTTGATGTCAGCTTCCAGTGCAATGAGCTGCTCAGGCGAAAGACTGAGGACATTGTCCTTTAAGTAGCGTTGCTTCTTGTACTGTGCTTTCTTAGCCACTCTGGCTTGTTCATACTTCCACTTTTCTTCAGTAATGAACGTCGTCAACATGTAACTTTGTGCAAGTGTGAGGTTCATCTCTGGCAGAGGAGTGTTTGGATCCTTGTGACATAGGTCGATGAAATCGAGCATTTTCTTCAGATCGATTAGAAGTGTCACGGCACTCCCTTTGGCTCTAGCGGTCTGCTGCTGTCTGTCCTTGATGATATCAGCTAATTCATCATCATCAGCTTCATCATCAGAAGGTGTTTGAAAGACCACCTGCTTCTTGTGAGGACTTGGTCTAGTGCCTCGTCCAGCAGTGGCCTTGGTCTTCAGCAGAGTAGGACCGGTTGATGAAGGGTGAGATGAAGAACTCGCAAAGGCTCCTGAGGCAATAGATATGCCTGTGGTCCATTGGCACGTGGCGAGATGCACGGGCACTGAGGACTTTGCCGCAAGAGCTGAGGGCTTTGAAGCCCAAGGAATTTGTGCTTCTTGAGGAACTCGGGCAGCTTGAGGAATTTGCCTCGGTGGCACTAAGGAAATTGGTCGTGAGGGCATTGCATAAGAACTTGGTCGTGAGGGCATTGCTGAGGAAGGTGGTTTCTTGCCTGGCTTCTTTGGCATAGCCTTCTTGCTTGAAGAAGCCTCAGCAGCGGCAGCGGCAGTAGCAGAATCCTCATTGAATTTCTTCACTACTTCTTTGGCCTGATTGGCCAGTTTAGCTTGCCACCAGGCCCACTCATCAGCATAATCCTCACCATGTTTAAGGCTTGTTGGATCAGCCAATTGGCCAGGTGCCAGAGGAGGTCTTGGGCATGGAGGGTTGAGAGCGAATTTCTTCATGTATTTGGGAGTGACATATCTATACTCCCTCCACTCTCTTGCCCATCTTCTTTCTATCCTCTGAATGCGCACTTTGCGCTCATTCTTCATTTCCTTGCCGTGAGTTGCCTCATCAGGCGTGCAGTACCCTGCATAGATATCCTCAGGGATCTCAAAAAGCAGTATTGACTTCAAGCTTTTTTCCTCCTTTCTGAGGACGTTTACCGTCAGCCATTTTCTTCAGCTGAGGAATTTGCACAATTGAGTTCTCTGAAGAAGTATGCAGCTTTTCTTCGAGGAATGCTGCAAATGAGTTAAGTTGATGAGAACCTAGTGATTCAGCAGCTGACATGAGTACCTGTGAACAGAGTATAGGTGCGAAGAATTTGGAGAGGTCATATGCGTTCTCAGAAGGTTTTGTAAATTGAACAAGTTTGAGGAAATTGACCCGATGTGTCTTGAAGAATTTCACTAAGCGTTCTTTGTCTTTGGTTCCAGAGTTGTGCGGATCGTGAGATTCACACAATTGAGGAATCATGAAGAAAAACGTCACTTAGAAAAACAGATCAAGAACTAAAGATTTGTGCAAGGTGTTTAGAGTGTGGAGATCGAAGAATAAACACCTTTTGAGGATTTGATGAAAATCATCAGTAGAATAAATGTGGTAAAATTAACTTTTAGTTACCCTTGATGAAGAACACGACAAACTAGAAGTGTAGATTTGGAAGTTTGTCGGCTTGGATCTTCCACGCCCTAACTTGGCGGAGGAAGACGTCTACGGCGGCGGCGGGGGGAAGATTTCCATGGCCAGCGCGAGTACGACGGCGAAGAGGTCGAGGCAGTGAAGCTCTTCCTCACCGGTGACGATGGAGTTAGCGGCGGCGCTAGGGTTTGAGTAGCTCGAGCGAGGGAGTGAGGTTGAGCGGAGTAAAAGTGAAATGAGGAAGGGAAGGGGTATTTATAGCGGAGGTGAATAACTGTTCGCCCGAAGAATATGGACGAACATGCCCCTAACCCTTCTCATTCGCGCGACATGTGTCACCCACGTACTGAGAAGTGGAGATCGTGTGAGATCGTGGGTGAATAGATAAGTATATCATGGAATGCGTAACGGTTTGAGCGGCAAAAGCCGGAAATTTCAGATAAGAATATTTTAAAGTGTCGTTCGCAATTTCTTCAGCTGACAAGGACATAGTGAAGAATTTGAATGAGTTTCAAATAGAACACACATGAAGAATTTGTGAATAGACTGGGTTGAGTTTAGCATAGAGGGGAAAGGGTCCGATCACATTCACTTAGCAGAAAAGTCAACTTGAAGAATTAGCAATAAGTGATTGATGTAGAGGACATAAACTCATATATATATATATATATATATATATATCAAATGAAGAACAACGATGGAAAGAGTGAAGACAATGCAAAGTTGAAGAATTTGAAAAACTGAGGAATTTAAAAAACGAAGAAAAACTCAAATTCAAGATTTTCAACTTTGGTTGGTGGCGTAACCCACTGTATAAGAAGGCTAATTTCAGACACCGCGTACAATTCTCGTAGGGTTCTGAGAATCAATTTCTTCATTAATTTCTTCACACTTAGAGGGTTAGTCTTCATTGATTGAAGAAAAATGTTACTTCGTATGTTGCAAATCTAAGTCATCAAGTCAGCATAAGTGATAGGATGTGTGTCCTTTTCAAAGAACATTCGAAGATTCTAGGATATTTAGCTCACACCGCAACTTGCTAAATATCTTCTCATCCAAGGGCTTAGTGAAGATATCGGCTAGCTAGTCTTCAGTGCTTGTGTGGTCAATGGAGATGTCGCCCTTCAACACATGATCACGAAGAAAATGATGATGAATCTGGATGTGCTTTGTTCACGAGTGCTGAACTGGGTTGTGAGCAATCTTGATAGCACTCTCATTGTTGATGCCGTAGTCCTTGAGTGTTTGCTTCATCCATAGTAATTGAGTACAGCAGGATCCAGCAGCAATGTACTCAGCCTCTGCAGTGGAGAGTGATACGCAGTTCTGCTTCTTCGAGGACCAACATACCAAGGATCCTCTGAGGAAATGACATGTGCCTGACGTTGACTTGCGATCCACCCGATCACCAGCATAGTCAGAGTCTGAATATCCAATGAGATCAAAGGAAGAGCCCTTGGGATACTGTCGGTGTCAAAACCGGCGGATCTCGGGTAGGGGGTCCCAAGCAGTGCGTCTTAGGATCAATGGTAACAGGAGGCAAGGGACACAATGTTTACCCAGGTTCGGGCCCTCTCGATGGAGGTAAAACCCTACTCCTCCTTGATTAATATTGATGATATGTGTAGTACAAGAGTTGATCTACTAGGAGATCAGAGAGGCTAAACCCTAAAAGCTAGCCTATGGTATGATTGTTGTTGTCTATCTATCGACTAGCCTGGCCCCGGTTTATATAATGCACCAGAGGCCTAGGATAACAAGAGTCCTAGCCGAATACGTCGGTGGGGGAGGAGTCCTTGTCTTGATCGCCAAGTCTTGTGGATTCTTCCTTGTATGCGGCAGCTGTCCGGACTGGCCCATGAGTATACGGCCATGGGGGTCCTCGGCCCAATCCAACTGATCGGGAGACGACGCGTTGAGTACCCCCTAGTCCAGGACACCGTCAGATACCATAATCCAAGTGTTGGTGTGTGATCTAGATATCGAAGAATATGCTTCATAGCCTTATGGTGTGATTCCTTCGGTGTAGCTTGAAATCGGGCACACATGCAAACACTAAGCATAATATCCGACCTAGATGCACATAGGTACAATAAGGAGCCAATCATGGAACGGTATACCTTTCGATCGAAGTCTTTACCAGTTTCATCAGTGCATAGATGGCCATTTGTAGGCATGGGAATTTTGACGCCTTTGCGGTCTTGCATGCCGAATTTCCTTAATACATCCTTGAGGTATTTCTCCTGGGATATGAATATGCCATTGTATTGTTGACGAATCTAAAGACCTAAGAAGAATTTCAATTCTCCCATCATAGACATTTGATATTCTTCACTCATCATATAGGAAAATTCATCACTATAACGTTGGTTAGTACAGCCAAAGATAATATCATCAACATATATTTGGCACACGAATAATTCATCATCATATGATTTGGTGAAAAGAGTTGGGTCAAGTGAACCGGGTTTGAAGCCTTTCTTCATGAGGAATTCCTTCAGTGTGTCATACCACGCCCGAGGTGCTTGCTTGAGGCCATAGAGGGCCTTTGTCGGTGTCAAAACCGGCGGATCTCGGGTAGGGGGTCCCAAGCTGCGCGTCTTAGGATCAATGGTAACATGAACATGGGATTTTACCCAGCTTCGGGCTCTCTTAATGAGATAATACCCTACATGCTACTTGATTGACTATAATGAGTATAGGGGTTACAAGAGTTGATCTACCTCGAGATCATATGTTGTGATCTAAACCCTAGAGGTATGATGAGTAATGTCATAATCTATCGACTAGCCTGGCCTCGGTTTATATAATGTACCATAGGCCTAGGGTAACAAGAGTCCTAGCCGAATACGCCGGTGGGGGAGGAGTCCTTGTCTTGATCACCAAGTCTTGTGGAATCTTCCTTGTATGCGGCAACTGTCCAAACTGGCCCATGAGTATACGGCCATGGGGGTCCTCGGCCCAATCTAACTGATCGGGGGACGACGTGGTGAGTACCCCCTAGTCCAGGACATCGTTAGTAGCCCCCTGAACCGGTCTTCAAGTTGGGGACGCTCCTCGATTCTTCCGAACTGTTCTTCATCTTCAGTCGTCGGTCTTGAAAACTGGTTCAACAAATCTCCTTATCTTTGATCTTTAGGATCGCCAAAGTTGTCACATCCCTAGCTTCTGGTGTTGCCTAGTGTTTGCATCATGTTTAAATTTTTGAAACTTGAATTGAGGAAATTTGGAAGCCTCAAAATTTAAATAAAAGAAGGGCAAAACCCCTAAAATCTCACTCATTGTTCCCAAAATGCTCTTCTTAAATGTTTGATAATTTTGGCAAGGGTTCTGGTCCCAACCAAAATATTGAACATTTTTAAGGACTTAATCTTGGGACTTTGAATTTAAATCATTAGCTATTTGAATTTGAATTATATTCATATAATTAGAATATAATTTCAAATACCCCTGAATTATTTTGTGAGCTTTTGGAAAAGTCCATCTAGCAAAATAAAAATATTCAGAGGAGTTTTTGGCATTGTTTGAATTGTTTTAAATTCAAAATAGTGGCAAAAGATTAAATAAAAAAACAAAAACAGAAAAATAATAAAAGAACAGAAACTCACCTGTAGCTTACCTGGCGTTCTAGCCCACCTGGCGGCCCATCTGAGCTGGCCGGCCCAGCCCACCTCCTCCTCTCTGTCGTCTTCCTCCCCCTCGCCCCGAAGCAGCTCGGTGGCGAGCGCCGACGCCGCCCTGGCCACCTCCTGCCTGCCTGCATCTCTCCCCGACACCCTGGATGACGCCAC